>NC_053496.1:155208734-155376222 GCF_905171775.1 Rana temporaria | reverse complement strand
TTTTCCCCCAGTCTTTCTTCCATGCTATCTTCAAGAGAGTTAAGGACAGCCATGGTTATCGCCTACGGCCACATCACCTTGAAAGCGCCCGATCTCGTCTGATCTCGGAGGCTAAGCAGGGTCGGGCCTGGTTAGTACCTGGATGGGAGACCGCCTGGGAATACCAGGTGCTGTAGGCTTTTTTGTTTTGGTGGAGTCTTGAATCTCTTTTTTCCCCCAGTCTTTCTTCCATGCTATCTTCAAGAGAGTTAAGGACAGCCATGGTTATCGCCTACGGCCACATCACCTTGAAAGCGCCCGATCTCGTCTGATCTCGGAGGCTAAGCAGGGTCGGGCCTGGTTAGTACCTGGATGGGAGACCGCCTGGGAATACCAGGTGCTGTAGGCTTTTTTGTTTTGGTGGAGTCTTGAATCTCTTTTTTCCCCCAGTCTTTCTTCCATGCTATCTTCAAGAGAGTTAAGGACAGCCATGGTTATCGCCTACGGCCACATCACCTTGAAAGCGCCCGATCTCGTCTGATCTCGGAGGCTAAGCAGGGTCGGGCCTGGTTAGTACCTGGATGGGAGACCGCCTGGGAATACCAGGTGCTGTAGGCTTTTTTTGTTTTGGTGGAGTCTTGAATCTCTTTTTTCCCCCAGTCTTTCTTCCATGCTATCTTCAAGAGAGTTAAGGACAGCCATGGTTATCGCCTACGGCCACATCACCTTGAAAGCGCCCGATCTCGTCTGATCTCGGAGGCTAAGCAGGGTCGGGGCCTGGTTAGTACCTGGATGGGAGACCGCCTGGGAATACCAGGTGCTGTAGGCTTTTTTGTTTTGGTGGAGTCTTGAATCTCTTTTTTCCCCCAGTCTTTCTTCCATGCTATCTTCAAGAGAGTTAAGGACAGCCATGGTTATCGCCTACGGCCACATCACCTTGAAAGCGCCCGATCTCGTCTGATCTCGGAGCTAAGCAGGTCGGGCCTGGTTAGTACCTGGATGGGAGACCGCCTGGGAATACCAGTTGCTGTAGCTTTTTTGTTTTGGTGGAGGTCTTGAATCTCTTTTTCCCACCAGTCTTTCTTCCATGCTATCTTCAAGAGAGTTAAGGACAGCCATGGTTATCGCCTACGGCCACATCACCTTGAAAGCGCCCGATCTCGTCTGATCTCGGAGGCTAAGCAGGGTCGGGCCTGGTTAGTACCTGGATGGAGACCGCCTGGGAATACCAGGTGCTGTAGGCTTTTTTGTTTTGGTGGAGTCTTGAATCTCTTTTTTTCCCCCAGTCTTTCTTCCATGCTATCTTCAAGAGAGTTTAAGGACAGCCATGGTTATCGCCTACGGCCACATCACCTTGAAAGCGCCCGATCTCGTCTGATCTCGGAGGCTAAGCGGGGTCGGGCCTGGTTAGTACCTGGATGGGAGACCGCCTGGGAAGACCAGGTGCTGTAGGCTTTTTTGTTTTGGTGGAGTCTTGAATCTCTTTTTTCCCCCAGTCTTTCTTCCATGCTATCTTCAAGAGAGTTAAGGACAGCCATGTTTATCGCCTACGGCCACATCACCTTGAAAGCGCCCGATCTCGTCTGATCTCGGAGGCTAAGCAGGGTCGGGCCTGGTTAGTACCTGGATGGGAGACCGCCTGGGAATACCAGGTGCTGTAGGCTTTTTTTGTTTTGTGGTGGAGTCCTTGAATCTTTTTTTTTCCCCCAGTCTTTCTTCCATGCTATCTTCAAGAGAGTTAAGGACAGCCATGGTTATCGCCTACGGCCACATCACCTGAAAGCGCCCGATCTCGTCTGATCTCGGAGGCTAAGCAGGGTCGGCCCTGGTTAGTACCTGATGGGAGAACCGCCTGGGAATACCAGGTGCTGTAGCTTTTTTGTTTTGTGAGTCTTGAATCTCTTTTTTCCCCCAGTCTTTCTTCCATGCTATCTCAAGAGAGTTAAGGACAGCCATGCTATCGCCTACGGCCACATCACCTTGAAAGCGCCCGATCTCGTCTGATCTCGGAGGCTAAGCAGGGTCGGGCCTGGTTAGTACCTGGATGGGAGACCGCCTGGGGAATACCAGGGTGCTGTAGGCTTTTTTGTTTTGGTGGAGTCTTGAATCGCTTTTTTCCCCCAGTCTTTCTTCCATGCTATCTTCAAGAGAGTTAGGACGCCATGGTTTATCGCCTACGGCCACATCACCTTGAAAGCGCCCGATCTCGTCTGATCTCGGAGGCTAAGCAGGGTCGGGCCTGGTTAGTACCTGGATGGGGAGACCGCCTGGGAATACCAGTGCTGTAGGCTTTTTTGTTTTGGGTGGAGTCTTGAATCTCTTTTTCCCCCAGTCTTTCTTCCATGCTATCTTCAAGAGAGTTAAGGACAGCCATGGTTATCGCCTACGGCCACATCACCTTGAAAGCGCCCGATCTCGTCTGATCTCGGAGGCTAAGCAGGGTCGGGCCTGGTTAGTACCTGGATGGGAGACCGCCTGGGAATACCAGGTGCTGTAGGCTTTTTTGTTTTGTGTGAGTCTTGAATCTCTTTTTTTCCCCCAGTCTTTCTTCCATGCTATCTTCAAGAGAGTTAAGGACAGCCATGGTTATCGCCTACGGCCACATCACCTTGAAAGCGCCCGATCTCGTCTGATTCTCGGAGGCTAAGCAGGGTCGGGCCTGGTTAGTACCTGGATGGGAGACCGCCTGGGAATACCAGGTGCTGTAGGCTTTTTTGTTTTGGTGGAGTCTTGAATCTCTTTTTCCCCCAGTCTTTCTTCCATGCTATCTCAAGAGAGTTAAGGACAGCCATGGTTTTCGCCTACGGCCACATCACCTTGAAAGCGCCCGATCTCGTCTGATCTCGGAGGCTAAGCAGGGTCGGCCTGGTTAGTACCTGGATGGGAGACCGCCTGGGAATACCAGGTGCTGTAGGCTTTTTTGTTTTGGTGGAGTCTTGAATCTCTTTTTTTCCCCCAGTCTTTCTTCCATCTTATCTTCAAGAGAGTTAAGGACAGCCATGGTTATCGCCTACGGCCACATCACCTTGAAAGCGCCCGATCTCGTCTGATCTCGAGGCTAAGCAGGGTCGGCCTGGTTAGTACCTGGATGGGAGACCGCCTGGGAATACCAGGTGCTGTAGGCTTTTTTTGTTTTGTGGAGTCTTGAATCCTCTTTTTTCCCCCAGTCTTTCTTCCATGCTATCTTCAAGAGAGTTAAGGACAGCCATGGTTATCGCCTACGGCCACATCACCTTGAAAGCGCCCGATCTCGTCTGATCTCGAGGCTAAGCATGGGTCGGGCCTGGTTAGTACTCTGGATGGGAGTCCGCCTGGGAATACCAGGTGCTGTAGGCTTTTTTGTTTGGTGGAGTCTTGAATCTCTTTTTTTCCCCCAGTCTTTCTTCCATGCTATCTTCAAGAGAGTTAAGGACAGCCATGGTTATCGCCTACGGCCACATCACCTTGAAAGCGCCCGATCTCGTCTGATCTCGGAGGCTAAGCAGGGTCGGGCCTGGTTAGTACCTGGATGGGAGACCGCCTGGGGAATACCAGGGCTGTAGGCTTTTTGTTTTGGTGGAGTCTTGAATCTCTTTTTTCCCCCCAGTCTTTCTTCCATGCTATCTGCAAGAGAGTTAAGGACACCATGGTTATCGCCTACGGGCCACATCACCTTGAAAGCGCCCGATCTCGTCTGATCTCGAGGCTAAGCAGGTCGGGCCTGGTTAGTACCTGGATGGGGAGACCGCCTGGGAAATACCAGTGCTGTAGGCTTTTTGTTTTGGTGGAGTCCTTGAATCTCTTTTTTCCCCCCAGTCTTTCTTCCATGCTATCTTCAAGAGAGTTAAGGACAGCCAGGTTATCGCCTACGGGCCACATCACCTTGAAAGCGCCCGATCCGTCTGATCTCGGAGGCTAAGCAGGGGTCGGGCCTGGTTAGTACCTGGATGGGAGACCGCCTGGGGAATACCAGGTGCTGTAGGCTTTTTTTGTTTTGGTGGAGTCTGAATCTCTTTTTTCCCCCCAGTCTTTCTTCCATGCTATCTTCAAGAGAGTTAGGACAGCCATGGTTATCGCCTACGGCCACATCACCTTGAAAGCGCCCGATCTCGTCTGATCTCGGAGGCTAAGCAGGGTCGGGCCTGGTTAGTACCTGGATTGGGAGACCGCCTGGGAATACCAGGTGCTGTAGGCTTTTTTGTTTTGGTGGAGTCTTGAATCTCTTTTTTCCCCCAGTCTTTCTTCCATGCTATCTTCAAGAGAGTTAAGGACAGCCATGGTTATCGCTACGGCACATCACCTTGAAAGCGCCCGATCTCGTCTGATCTCGGAGGCTAAGCAGGGTCGGGCCTGGTTAGTACCTGGATGGGAGACCGCCTGGAATACCAGGTGGCTGTAGCTTTTTTGTTTGTGGAGAGTCTTGATATCCTTTTTTTCCCCCAGTCATTCTTCATGCTATCTTCAAGAGAGGTAGGACAGCCACGGTTATCGCCTTACGTGCCACTCACCTTGAAAGCGCACCCGATCTCGTCTGATCTCGAGGCTAAGCATGGTGTGCACCTGGTTAGTACCTGGATGGCAAGGACCGCCAGGGGAATACCAGTGTCGTAGGCTTTCTTTTGTTTTGGTGGAGTCTTGAATCCTCTTTTTTCCCCCGTCTTTCTTCCATGCTATCTTCAAGAGAGTTAAGGACTAGCCATGGTTTATTCGCCTACTGCCACATCACCTAGAACGGCCCGATCTCGTCTGATCTGAGGCTAAGCAGGGTCGGGCCTGGTTAGTACCTGGATGGGAGACCGCCTGGGAATACCAGGTGCTGTAGGCTTTTTTTGTTTTGGTGGAGTCTTGAATCTCTTTTTTCCCCCAGTCTTTCTTCCATGCTATCTTCAAGAGAGTTAAGGACAGCCATGGTTATCGCCTACGGCCACATCACCTTGAAAGCGCCCGATCTCGTCTGATCTCGGAGGCTAAGCAGGGTCGGGCCTGGTTAGTACCTGGATGGGAGACCGCCTGGGAATACCAGGTGCTGTAGGCTTTTTTGTTTTGGTGGAGTCTTGAATCTCTTTTTTCCCCCAGTCTTTCTTCCATGCTATCTTCAAGAGAGTTAAGGACAGCCATGGTTATCGCCTACGGCCACATCACCTTGAAAGCGCCCGATCTCGTCTGATCTCGGAGGCTAAGCAGGGTCGGGCCTGGTTAGTACCTGGATGGGAGACCGCCTGGGAATACCAGGTGCTGTAGGCTTTTTTGTTTTGGTGGAGTCTTGAATCTCTTTTTTCCCCCAGTCTTTCTTCCATGCTATCTTCAAGAGAGTTAAGGACAGCCATGGTTATCGCCTACGGCCACATCACCTTGAAAGCGCCCGATCTCGTCTGATCTCGGAGGCTAAGCAGGGTCGGGCCTGGTTAGTACCTGGATGGGAGACCGCCTGGGAATACCAGGTGCTGTAGGCTTTTTTGTTTTGGTGGAGTCTTGAATCTCTTTTTTCCCCCAGTCTTTCTTCCATGCTATCTTCAAGAGAGTTAAGGACAGCCATGGTTATCGCCTACGGCCACATCACCTTGAAAGCGCCCGATCTCGTCTGATCTCGGAGGCTAAGCAGGGTCGGGCCTGGTTAGTACCTGGATGGGAGACCGCCTGGGAATACCAGGTGCTGTAGGCTTTTTTTGTTTTGGTGGAGTCTTGAATCTCTTTTTTCCCCCAGTCTTTCTTCCATGCTATCTTCAAGAGAGTTAAGGACAGCCATGGTTATCGCCTACGGCCACATCACCTTGAAAGCGCCCGATCTCGTCTGATCTCGGAGGCTAAGCAGGGTCGGGCCTGGTTAGTACCTGGATGGGAGACCGCCTGGGAATACCAGGTGCTGTAGGCTTTTTTGTTTTGGTGGAGTCTTGAATCTCTTTTTTCCCCCAGTCTTTCTTCCATGCTATCTTCAAGAGAGTTAAGGACAGCCATGGTTATCGCCTACGGCCACATCACCTTGAAAGCGCCCGATCTCGTCTGATCTCGGAGGCTAAGCAGGGTCGGGCCTGGTTAGTACCTGGATGGGAGACCGCCTGGGAATACCAGGTGCTGTAGGCTTTTTTGTTTTGGTGGAGTCTTGAATCTCTTTTTTCCCCCAGTCTTTCTTCCATGCTATCTTCAAGAGAGTTAAGGACAGCCATGGTTATCGCCTACGGCCACATCACCTTGAAAGCGCCCGATCTCGTCTGATCTCGGAGGCTAAGCAGGGTCGGGCCTGGTTAGTACCTGGATGGGAGACCGCCTGGGAATACCAGGTGCTGTAGGCTTTTTTGTTTTGGTGGAGTCTTGAATCTCTTTTTTCCCCCAGTCTTTCTTCCATGCTATCTTCAAGAGAGTTAAGGACAGCCATGGTTATCGCCTACGGCCACATCACCTTGAAAGCGCCCGATCTCGTCTGATCTCGGAGGCTAAGCAGGGTCGGGCCTGGTTAGTACCTGGATGGGAGACCGCCTGGGAATACCAGGTGCTGTAGGCTTTTTTGTTTTGGTGGAGTCTTGAATCTCTTTTTTCCCCCAGTCTTTCTTCCATGCTATCTTCAAGAGAGTTAAGGACAGCCATGGTTATCGCCTACGGCCACATCACCTTGAAAGCGCCCGATCTCGTCTGATCTCGGAGGCTAAGCAGGGTCGGGCCTGGTTAGTACCTGGATGGGAGACCGCCTGGGAATACCAGGTGCTGTAGGCTTTTTTGTTTTGGTGGAGTCTTGAATCTCTTTTTTCCCCCAGTCTTTCTTCCATGCTATCTTCAAGAGAGTTAAGGACAGCCATGGTTATCGCCTACGGCCACATCACCTTGAAAGCGCCCGATCTCGTCTGATCTCGGAGGCTAAGCAGGGTCGGGCCTGGTTAGTACCTGGATGGGAGACCGCCTGGGAATACCAGGTGCTGTAGGCTTTTTTGTTTTGGTGGAGTCTTGAATCTCTTTTTTCCCCAGTCTTTCTTCCATGCTATCTTCAAGAGAGTTAAGGACAGCCATGGTTATCGCCTACGGCCACATCACCTTGAAAGCGCCCGATCTCGTCTGATCTCGGAGGCTAAGCAGGGTCGGGCCTGGTTAGTACCTGGATGGGAGACCGCCTGGGAATACCAGGTGCTGTAGGCTTTTTTGTTTTGGTGGAGTCTTGAATCTCTTTTTTCCCCCAGTCTTTCTTCCATGCTATCTTCAAGAGAGTTAAGGACAGCCATGGTTATCGCCTACGGCCACATCACCTTGAAAGCGCCCGATCTCGTCTGATCTCGGAGGCTAAGCAGGGTCGGGCCTGGTTAGTACCTGGATGGGAGACCGCCTGGGAATACCAGGTGCTGTAGGCTTTTTTGTTTTGGTGGAGTCTTGAATCTCTTTTTTCCCCCAGTCTTTCTTCCATGCTATCTTCAAGAGAGTTAAGGACAGCCATGGTTATCGCCTACGGCCACATCACCTTGAAAGCGCCCGATCTCGTCTGATCTCGGAGGCTAAGCAGGGTCGGGCCTGGTTAGTACCTGGATGGGAGACCGCCTGGGAATACCAGGTGCTGTAGGCTTTTTTGTTTTGGTGGAGTCTTGAATCTCTTTTTTCCCCCAGTCTTTCTTCCATGCTATCTTCAAGAGAGTTAAGGACAGCCATGGTTATCGCCTACGGCCACATCACCTTGAAAGCGCCCGATCTCGTCTGATCTCGGAGGCTAAGCAGGGTCGGGCCTGGTTAGTACCTGGATGGGAGACCGCCTGGGAATACCAGGTGCTGTAGGCTTTTTTGTTTTGGTGGAGTCTTGAATCTCTTTTTTCCCCCAGTCTTTCTTCCATGCTATCTTCAAGAGAGTTAAGGACAGCCATGGTTATCGCCTACGGCCACATCACCTTGAAAGCGCCCGATCTCGTCTGATCTCGGAGGCTAAGCAGGGTCGGGCCTGGTTAGTACCTGGATGGGAGACCGCCTGGGAATACCAGGTGCTGTAGGCTTTTTTGTTTTGGTGGAGTCTTGAATCTCTTTTTTCCCCCAGTCTTTCTTCCATGCTATCTTCAAGAGAGTTAAGGACAGCCATGGTTATCGCCTACGGCCACATCACCTTGAAAGCGCCCGATCTCGTCTGATCTCGGAGGCTAAGCAGGGTCGGGCCTGGTTAGTACCTGGATGGGAGACCGCCTGGGAATACCAGGTGCTGTAGGCTTTTTTGTTTTGGTGGAGTCTTGAATCTCTTTTTTCCCCCAGTCTTTCTTCCATGCTATCTTCAAGAGAGTTAAGGACAGCCATGGTTATCGCCTACGGCCACATCACCTTGAAAGCGCCCGATCTCGTCTGATCTCGGAGGCTAAGCAGGGTCGGGCCTGGTTAGTACCTGGATGGGAGACCGCCTGGGAATACCAGGTGCTGTAGGCTTTTTTGTTTTGGTGGAGTCTTGAATCTCTTTTTTCCCCCAGTCTTTCTTCCATGCTATCTTCAAGAGAGTTAAGGACAGCCATGGTTATCGCCTACGGCCACATCACCTTGAAAGCGCCCGATCTCGTCTGATCTCGGAGGCTAAGCAGGGTCGGGCCTGGTTAGTACCTGGATGGGAGACCGCCTGGGAATACCAGGTGCTGTAGGCTTTTTTGTTTTGGTGGAGTCTTGAATCTCTTTTTTCCCCCAGTCTTTCTTCCATGCTATCTTCAAGAGAGTTAAGGACAGCCATGGTTATCGCCTACGGCCACATCACCTTGAAAGCGCCCGATCTCGTCTGATCTCGGAGGCTAAGCAGGGTCGGGCCTGGTTAGTACCTGGATGGGAGACCGCCTGGGAATACCAGGTGCTGTAGGCTTTTTTGTTTTGGTGGAGTCTTGAATCTCTTTTTTCCCCCAGTCTTTCTTCCATGCTATCTTCAAGAGAGTTAAGGACAGCCATGGTTATCGCCTACGGCCACATCACCTTGAAAGCGCCCGATCTCGTCTGATCTCGGAGGCTAAGCAGGGTCGGGCCTGGTTAGTACCTGGATGGGAGACCGCCTGGGAATACCAGGTGCTGTAGGCTTTTTTGTTTTGGTGGAGTCTTGAATCTCTTTTTTCCCCCAGTCTTTCTTCCATGCTATCTTCAAGAGAGTTAAGGACAGCCATGGTTATCGCCTACGGCCACATCACCTTGAAAGCGCCCGATCTCGTCTGATCTCGGAGGCTAAGCAGGGTCGGGCCTGGTTAGTACCTGGATGGGAGACCGCCTGGGAATACCAGGTGCTGTAGGCTTTTTTGTTTTGGTGGAGTCTTGAATCTCTTTTTTCCCCCAGTCTTTCTTCCATGCTATCTTCAAGAGAGTTAAGGACAGCCATGGTTATCGCCTACGGCCACATCACCTTGAAAGCGCCCGATCTCGTCTGATCTCGGAGGCTAAGCAGGGTCGGGCCTGGTTAGTACCTGGATGGGAGACCGCCTGGGAATACCAGGTGCTGTAGGCTTTTTTGTTTTGGTGGAGTCTTGAATCTCTTTTTTCCCCCAGTCTTTCTTCCATGCTATCTTCAAGAGAGTTAAGGACAGCCATGGTTATCGCCTACGGCCACATCACCTTGAAAGCGCCCGATCTCGTCTGATCTCGGAGGCTAAGCAGGGTCGGGCCTGGTTAGTACCTGGATGGGAGACCGCCTGGGAATACCAGGTGCTGTAGGCTTTTTTGTTTTGGTGGAGTCTTGAATCTCTTTTTTCCCCCAGTCTTTCTTCCATGCTATCTTCAAGAGAGTTAAGGACAGCCATGGTTATCGCCTACGGCCACATCACCTTGAAAGCGCCCGATCTCGTCTGATCTCGGAGGCTAAGCAGGGTCGGGCCTGGTTAGTACCTGGATGGGAGACCGCCTGGGAATACCAGGTGCTGTAGGCTTTTTTGTTTTGGTGGAGTCTTGAATCTCTTTTTTCCCCCAGTCTTTCTTCCATGCTATCTTCAAGAGAGTTAAGGACAGCCATGGTTATCGCCTACGGCCACATCACCTTGAAAGCGCCCGATCTCGTCTGATCTCGGAGGCTAAGCAGGGTCGGGCCTGGTTAGTACCTGGATGGGAGACCGCCTGGGAATACCAGGTGCTGTAGGCTTTTTTGTTTTGGTGGAGTCTTGAATCTCTTTTTTCCCCCAGTCTTTCTTCCATGCTATCTTCAAGAGAGTTAAGGACAGCCATGGTTATCGCCTACGGCCACATCACCTTGAAAGCGCCCGATCTCGTCTGATCTCGGAGGCTAAGCAGGGTCGGGCCTGGTTAGTACCTGGATGGGAGACCGCCCGGGAATACCAGGTGCTGTAGGCTTTTTTGTTTTGGTGGAGTCTTGAATCTCTTTTTTCCCCCAGTCTTTCTTCCATGCTATCTTCAAGAGAGTTAAGGACAGCCATGGTTATCGCCTACGGCCACATCACCTTGAAAGCGCCCGATCTCGTCTGATCTCGGAGGCTAAGCAGGGTCGGGCCTGGTTAGTACCTGGATGGGAGACCGCCTGGGAATACCAGGTGCTGTAGGCTTTTTTGTTTTGGTGGAGTCTTGAATCTCTTTTTTCCCCCAGTCTTTCTTCCATGCTATCTTCAAGAGAGTTAAGGACAGCCATGGTTATCGCCTACGGCCACATCACCTTGAAAGCGCCCGATCTCGTCTGATCTCGGAGGCTAAGCAGGGTCGGGCCTGGTTAGTACCTGGATGGGAGACCGCCTGGGAATACCAGGTGCTGTAGGCTTTTTTGTTTTGGTGGAGTCTTGAATCTCTTTTTTCCCCCAGTCTTTCTTCCATGCTATCTTCAAGAGAGTTAAGGACAGCCATGGTTATCGCCTACGGCCACATCACCTTGAAAGCGCCCGATCTCGTCTGATCTCGGAGGCTAAGCAGGGTCGGGCCTGGTTAGTACCTGGATGGGAGACCGCCTGGGAATACCAGGTGCTGTAGGCTTTTTTGTTTTGGTGGAGTCTTGAATCTCTTTTTTCCCCCAGTCTTTCTTCCATGCTATCTTCAAGAGAGTTAAGGACAGCCATGGTTATCGCCTACGGCCACATCACCTTGAAAGCGCCCGATCTCGTCTGATCTCGGAGGCTAAGCAGGGCCGGGCCTGGTTAGTACCTGGATGGGAGACCGCCTGGGAATACCAGGTGCTGTAGGCTTTTTTGTTTTGGTGGAGTCTTGAATCTCTTTTTTCCCCCAGTCTTTCTTCCATGCTATCTTCAAGAGAGTTAAGGACAGCCATGGTTATCGCCTACGGCCACATCACCTTGAAAGCGCCCGATCTCGTCTGATCTCGGAGGCTAAGCAGGGTCGGGCCTGGTTAGTACCTGGATGGGAGACCGCCTGGGAATACCAGGTGCTGTAGGCTTTTTTGTTTTGGTGGAGTCTTGAATCTCTTTTTTCCCCCAGTCTTTCTTCCATGCTATCTTCAAGAGAGTTAAGGACAGCCATGGTTATCGCCTACGGCCACATCACCTTGAAAGCGCCCGATCTCGTCTGATCTCGGAGGCTAAGCAGGGTCGGGCCTGGTTAGTACCTGGATGGGAGACCGCCTGGGAATACCAGGTGCTGTAGGCTTTTTTGTTTTGGTGGAGTCTTGAATCTCTTTTTTCCCCCAGTCTTTCTTCCATGCTATCTTCAAGAGAGTTAAGGACAGCCATGGTTATCGCCTACGGCCACATCACCTTGAAAGCGCCCGATCTCGTCTGATCTCGGAGGCTAAGCAGGGTCGGGCCTGGTTAGTACCTGGATGGGAGACCGCCTGGGAATACCAGGTGCTGTAGGCTTTTTTGTTTTGGTGGAGTCTTGAATCTCTTTTTTCCCCCAGTCTTTCTTCCATGCTATCTTCAAGAGAGTTAAGGACAGCCATGGTTATCGCCTACGGCCACATCACCTTGAAAGCGCCCGATCTCGTCTGATCTCGGAGGCTAAGCAGGGTCGGGCCTGGTTAGTACCTGGATGGGAGACCGCCTGGGAATACCAGGTGCTGTAGGCTTTTTTGTTTTGGTGGAGTCTTGAATCTCTTTTTTCCCCCAGTCTTTCTTCCATGCTATCTTCAAGAGAGTTAAGGACAGCCATGGTTATCGCCTACGGCCACATCACCTTGAAAGCGCCCGATCTCGTCTGATCTCGGAGGCTAAGCAGGGTGGGGCCTGGTTAGTACCTGGATGGGAGACCTCCTGGGAATACCAGGTGCTGTAGGCTTTTTTGTTTTGGTGGAGTCTTGAATCTCATTTTTCCCCCAGTCTTTCTTCCATGCTATCTTCAAGAGAGTTAAGGACAGCCATGGTTATCGCCTACGGCCACATCACCTTGAAAGCGCCCGATCTCGTCTGATCTCGGAGGCTAAGCAGGGTCGGGCCTGGTTAGTACCTGGATGGGAGACCGCCTGGGAATACCAGGTGCTGTAGGCTTTTTTGTTTTGGTGGAGTCTTGAATCTCTTTTTTCCCCCAGTCTTTCTTCCATGCTATCTTCAAGAGAGTTAAGGACAGCCATGGTTATCGCCTACGGCCACATCACCTTGAAAGCGCCCGATCTCGTCTGATCTCGGAGGCTAAGCAGGGTCGGGCCTGGTTAGTACCTGGATGGGAGACCGCCTGGGAATACCAGGTGCTGTAGGCTTTTTTGTTTTGGTGGAGTCTTGAATCTCTTTTTTCCCCCAGTCTTTCTTCCATGCTATCTTCAAGAGAGTTAAGGACAGCCATGGTTATCGCCTACGGCCACATCACCTTGAAAGCGCCCGATCTCGTCTGATCTCGGAGGCTAAGCAGGGTCGGGCCTGGTTAGTACCTGGATGGGAGACCGCCTGGGAATACCAGGTGCTGTAGGCTTTTTTGTTTTGGTGGAGTCTTGAATCTCTTTTTTCCCCCAGTCTTTCTTCCATGCTATCTTCAAGAGAGTTAAGGACAGCCATGGTTATCGCCTACGGCCACATCACCTTGAAAGCGCCCGATCTCGTCTGATCTCGGAGGCTAAGCAGGGTCGGGCCTGGTTAGTACCTGGATGGGAGACCGCCTGGGAATACCAGGTGCTGTAGGCTTTTTTGTTTTGGTGGAGTCTTGAATCTCTTTTTTCCCCCAGTCTTTCTTCCATGCTATCTTCAAGAGAGTTAAGGACAGCCATGGTTATCGCCTACGGCCACATCACCTTGAAAGCGCCCGATCTCGTCTGATCTCGGAGGCTAAGCAGGGTCGGGCCTGGTTAGTACCTGGATGGGAGACCGCCTGGGAATACCAGGTGCTGTAGGCTTTTTTGTTTTGGTGGAGTCTTGAATCTCTTTTTTCCCCCAGTCTTTCTTCCATGCTATCTTCAAGAGAGTTAAGGACAGCCATGGTTATCGCCTACGGCCACATCACCTTGAAAGCGCCCGATCTCGTCTGATCTCGGAGGCTAAGCAGGGTCGGGCCTGGTTAGTACCTGGATGGGAGACCGCCTGGGAATACCAGGTGCTGTAGGCTTTTTTGTTTTGGTGGAGTCTTGAATCTCTTTTTTCCCCCAGTCTTTCTTCCATGCTATCTTCAAGAGAGTTAAGGACAGCCATGGTTATCGCCTACGGCCACATCACCTTGAAAGCGCCCGATCTCGTCTGATCTCGGAGGCTAAGCAGGGTCGGGCCTGGTTAGTACCTGGATGGGAGACCGCCTGGGAATACCAGGTGCTGTAGGCTTTTTTGTTTTGGTGGAGTCTTGAATCTCTTTTTTCCCCCAGTCTTTCTTCCATGCTATCTTCAAGAGAGTTAAGGACAGCCATGGTTATCGCCTACGGCCACATCACCTTGAAAGCGCCCGATCTCGTCTGATCTCGGAGGCTAAGCAGGGTCGGGCCTGGTTAGTACCTGGATGGGAGACCGCCTGGGAATACCAGGTGCTGTAGGCTTTTTTGTTTTGGTGGAGTCTTGAATCTCTTTTTTCCCCCAGTCTTTCTTCCATGCTATCTTCAAGAGAGTTAAGGACAGCCATGGTTATCGCCTACGGCCACATCACCTTGAAAGCGCCCGATCTCGTCTGATCTCGGAGGCTAAGCAGGGTCGGGCCTGGTTAGTACCTGGATGGGAGACCGCCTGGGAATACCAGGTGCTGTAGGCTTTTTTGTTTTGGTGGAGTCTTGAATCTCTTTTTTCCCCCAGTCTTTCTTCCATGCTATCTTCAAGAGAGTTAAGGACAGCCATGGTTATCGCCTACGGCCACATCACCTTGAAAGCGCCCGATCTCGTCTGATCTCGGAGGCTAAGCAGGGTCGGGCCTGGTTAGTACCTGGATGGGAGACCGCCTGGGAATACCAGGTGCTGTAGGCTTTTTTGTTTTGGTGGAGTCTTGTATCTCTTTTTTCCCCCAGTCTTTCTTCCATGCTATCTTCAAGAGAGTTAAGGACAGCCATGGTTATCGCCTACGGCCACATCACCTTGAAAGCGCCCGATCTCGTCTGATCTCGGAGGCTAAGCAGGGTCGGGCCTGGTTAGTACCTGGATGGGAGACCGCCTGGGAATACCAGGTGCTGTAGGCTTTTTTGTTTTGGTGGAGTCTTGAATCTCTTTTTTCCCCCAGTCTTTCTTCCATGCTATCTTCAAGAGAGTTAAGGACAGCCATGGTTATCGCCTACGGCCACATCACCTTGAAAGCGCCCGATCTCGTCTGATCTCGGAGGCTAAGCAGGGTCGGGCCTGGTTAGTACCTGGATGGGAGACCGCCTGGGAATACCAGGTGCTGTAGGCTTTTTTGTTTTGGTGGAGTCTTGAATCTCTTTTTTCCCCCAGTATTTCTTCCATGCTATCTTCAAGAGAGTTAAGGACAGCCATGGTTATCGCCTACGGCCACATCACCTTGAAAGCGCCCGATCTCGTCTGATCTCGGAGGCTAAGCAGGGTCGGGCCTGGTTAGTACCTGGATGGGAGACCGCCTGGGAATACCAGGTGCTGTAGGCTTTTTTGTTTTGGTGGAGTCTTGAATCTCTTTTTTCCCCCAGTCTTTCTTCCATGCTATCTTCAAGAGAGTTAAGGACAGCCATGGTTATCGCCTACGGCCACATCACCTTGAAAGCGCCCGATCTCGTCTGATCTCGGAGGCTAAGCAGGGTCGGGCCTGGTTAGTACCTGGATGGGAGACCGCCTGGGAATACCAGGTGCTGTAGGCTTTTTTGTTTTGGTGGAGTCTTGAATCTCTTTTTTCCCCCAGTCTTTCTTCCATGCTATCTTCAAGAGAGTTAAGGACAGCCATGGTTATCGCCTACGGCCACATCACCTTGAAAGCGCCCGATCTCGTCTGATCTCGGAGGCTAAGCAGGGTCGGGCCTGGTTAGTACCTGGATGGGAGACCGCCTGGGAATACCAGGTGCTGTAGGCTTTTTTGTTTTGGTGGAGTCTTGAATCTCTTTTTTCCCCCAGTCTTTCTTCCATGCTATCTTCAAGAGAGTTAAGGACAGCCATGGTTATCGCCTACGGCCACATCACCTTGAAAGCGCCCGATCTCGTCTGATCTCGGAGGCTAAGCAGGGTCGGGCCTGGTTAGTACCTGGATGGGAGACCGCCTGGGAATACCAGGTGCTGTAGGCTTTTTTGTTTTGGTGGAGTCTTGAATCTCTTTTTTCCCCCAGTCTTTCTTCCATGCTATCTTCAAGAGAGTTAAGGACAGCCATGGTTATCGCCTACGGCCACATCACCTTGAAAGCGCCCGATCTCGTCTGATCTCGGAGGCTAAGCAGGGTCGGGCCTGGTTAGTACCTGGATGGGAGACCGCCTGGGAATACCAGGTGCTGTAGGCTTTTTTGTTTTGGTGGAGTCTTGAATCTCTTTTTTCCCCCAGTCTTTCTTCCATGCTATCTTCAAGAGAGTTAAGGACAGCCATGGTTATCGCCTACGGCCACATCACCTTGAAAGCGCCCGATCTCGTCTGATCTCGGAGGCTAAGCAGGGTCGGGCCTGGTTAGTACCTGGATGGGAGACCGCCTGGGAATACCAGGTGCTGTAGGCTTTTTTGTTTTGGTGGAGTCTTGAATCTCTTTTTTCCCCCAGTCTTTCTTCCATGCTATCTTCAAGAGAGTTAAGGACAGCCATGGTTATCGCCTACGGCCACATCACCTTGAAAGCGCCCGATCTCGTCTGATCTCGGAGGCTAAGCAGGGTCGGGCCTGGTTAGTACCTGGATGGGAGACCGCCTGGGAATACCAGGTGCTGTAGGCTTTTTTGTTTTGGTGGAGTCTTGAATCTCTTTTTTCCCCCAGTCTTTCTTCCATGCTATCTTCAAGAGAGTTAAGGACAGCCATGGTTATCGCCTACGGCCACATCACCTTGAAAGCGCCCGATCTCGTCTGATCTCGGAGGCTAAGCAGGGTCGGGCCTGGTTAGTACCTGGATGGGAGACCGCCTGGGAATACCAGGTGCTGTAGGCTTTTTTTGTTTTGGTGGAGTCTTGAATCTCTTTTTTCCCCCAGTCTTTCTTCCATGCTATCTTCAAGAGAGTTAAGGACAGCCATGGTTATCGCCTACGGCCACATCACCTTGAAAGCGCCCGATCTCGTCTGATCTCGGAGGCTAAGCAGGGTCGGGCCTGGTTAGTACCTGGATGGGAGACCGCCTGGGAATACCAGGTGCTGTAGGCTTTTTTGTTTTGGTGGAGTCTTGAATCTCTTTTTTCCCCCAGTCTTTCTTCCATGCTATCTTCAAGAGAGTTAAGGACAGCCATGGTTATCGCCTACGGCCACATCACCTTGAAAGCGCCCGATCTCGTCTGATCTCGGAGGCTAAGCAGGGTCGGGCCTGGTTAGTACCTGGATGGGAGACCGCCTGGGAATACCAGGTGCTGTAGGCTTTTTTGTTTTGGTGGAGTCTTGAATCTCTTTTTTCCCCCAGTCTTTCTTCCATGCTATCTTCAAGAGAGTTAAGGACAGCCATGGTTATCGCCTACGGCCACATCACCTTGAAAGCGCCCGATCTCGTCTGATCTCGGAGGCTAAGCAGGGTCGGGCCTGGTTAGTACCTGGATGGGAGCCCGCCTGGGAATACCAGGTGCTGTAGGCTTTTTTGTTTTGGTGGAGTCTTGAATCTCTTTTTTCCCCCAGTCTTTCTTCCATGCTATCTTCAAGAGAGTTAAGGACAGCCATGGTTATCGCCTACGGCCACATCACCTTGAAAGCGCCCGATCTCGTCTGATCTCGGAGGCTAAGCAGGGTCGGGCCTGGTTAGTACCTGGATGGGAGACCGCCTGGGAATACCAGGTGCTGTAGGCTTTTTTGTTTTGGTGGAGTCTTGAATCTCTTTTTTCCCCCAGTCTTTCTTCCATGCTATCTTCAAGAGAGTTAAGGACAGCCATGGTTATCGCCTACGGCCACATCACCTTGAAAGCGCCCGATCTCGTCTGATCTCGGAGGCTAAGCAGGGTCGGGCCTGGTTAGTACCTGGATGGGAGACCGCCTGGGAATACCAGGTGCTGTAGGCTTTTTTGTTTTGGTGGAGTCTTGAATCTCTTTTTTCCCCCAGTCTTTCTTCCATGCTATCTTCAAGAGAGTTAAGGACAGCCATGGTTATCGCCTACGGCCACATCACCTTGAAAGCGCCCGATCTCGTCTGATCTCGGAGGCTAAGCAGGGTCGGGCCTGGTTAGTACCTGGATGGGAGACCGCCTGGGAATACCAGGTGCTGTAGGCTTTTTTGTTTTGGTGGAGTCTTGAATCTCTTTTTTCCCCCAGTCTTTCTTCCATGCTATCTTCAAGAGAGTTAAGGACAGCCATGGTTATCGCCTACGGCCACATCACCTTGAAAGCGCCCGATCTCGTCTGATCTCGGAGGCTAAGCAGGGTCGGGCCTGGTTAGTACCTGGATGGGAGCCCGCCTGGGAATACCAGGTGCTGTAGGCTTTTTTGTTTTGGTGGAGTCTTGAATCTCTTTTTTCCCCCAGTCTTTCTTCCATGCTATCTTCAAGAGAGTTAAGGACAGCCATGGTTATCGCCTACGGCCACATCACCTTGAAAGCGCCCGATCTCGTCTGATCTCGGAGGCTAAGCATGGTCGGGCCTGGTTAGTACCTGGATGGGAGACCGCCTGGGAATACCAGGTGCTGTAGGCTTTTTTGTTTTGGTGGAGTCTTGAATCTCTTTTTTCCCCCAGTCTTTCTTCCATGCTATCTTCAAGAGAGTTAAGGACAGCCATGGTTATCGCCTACGGCCACATCACCTTGAAAGCGCCCGATCTCGTCTGATCTCGGAGGCTAAGCAGGGTCGGGCCTGGTTAGTACCTGGATGGGAGACCGCCTGGGAATACCAGGTGCTGTAGGCTTTTTTGTTTTGGTGGAGTCTTGAATCTCTTTTTTCCCCCAGTCTTTCTTCCATGCTATCTTCAAGAGAGTTAAGGACAGCCATGGTTATCGCCTACGGCCACATCACCTTGAAAGCGCCCGATCTCGTCTGATCTCGGAGGCTAAGCAGGGTCGGGCCTGGTTAGTACCTGGATGGGAGACCGCCTGGGAATACCAGGTGCTGTAGGCTTTTTTGTTTTGGTGGAGTCTTGAATCTCTTTTTTCCCCCAGTCTTTCTTCCATGCTATCTTCAAGAGAGTTAAGGACAGCCATGGTTATCGCCTACGGCCACATCACCTTGAAAGCGCCCGATCTCGTCTGATCTCGGAGGCTAAGCAGGGTCGGGCCTGGTTAGTACCTGGATGGGAGACCGCCTGGGAATACCAGGTGCTGTAGGCTTTTTTGTTTTGGTGGAGTCTTGAATCTCTTTTTTCCCCCAGTCTTTCTTCCATGCTATCTTCAAGAGAGTTAAGGACAGCCATGGTTATCGCCTACGGCCACATCACCTTGAAAGCGCCCGATCTCGTCTGATCTCGGAGGCTAAGCAGGGTCGGGCCTGGTTAGTACCTGGATGGGAGACCGCCTGGGAACACCAGGTGCTGTAGGCTTTTTTGTTTTGGTGGAGTCTTGAATCTCTTTTTTCCCCCAGTCTTTCTTCCATGCTATCTTCAAGAGAGTTAAGGACAGCCATGGTTATCGCCTACGGCCACATCACCTTGAAAGCGCCCGATCTCGTCTGATCTCGGAGGCTAAGCAGGGTCGGGCCTGGTTAGTACCTGGATGGGAGACCGCCTGGGAATACCAGGTGCTGTAGGCTTTTTTGTTTTGGTGGAGTCTTGAATCTCTTTTTTCCCCCAGTCTTTCTTCCATGCTATCTTCAAGAGAGTTAAGGACAGCCATGGTTATCGCCTACGGCCACATCACCTTGAAAGCGCCCGATCTCGTCTGATCTCGGAGGCTAAGCAGGGTCGGGCCTGGTTAGTACCTGGATGGGAGACCGCCTGGGAATACCAGGTGCTGTAGGCTTTTTTGTTTTGGTGGAGTCTTGAATCTCTTTTTTCCCCCAGTCTTTCTTCCATGCTATCTTCAAGAGAGTTAAGGACAGCCATGGTTATCGCCTACGGCCACATCACCTTGAAAGCGCCCGATCTCGTCTGATCTCGGAGGCTAAGCAGGGTCGGGCCTGGTTAGTACCTGGATGGGAGACCGCCTGGGAATACCAGGTGCTGTAGGCTTTTTTGTTTTGGTGGAGTCTTGAATCTCTTTTTTCCCCCAGTCTTTCTTCCATGCTATCTTCAAGAGAGTTAAGGACAGCCATGGTTATCGCCTACGGCCACATCACCTTGAAAGCGCCCGATCTCGTCTGATCTCGGAGGCTAAGCAAGGTCGGGCCTGGTTAGTACCTGGATGGGAGACCGCCTGGGAATACCAGGTGCTGTAGGCTTTTTTGTTTTGGTGGAGTCTTGAATCTCTTTTTTCCCCCAGTCTTTCTTCCATGCTATCTTCAAGAGAGTTAAGGACAGCCATGGTTATCGCCTACGGCCACATCACCTTGAAAGCGCCCGATCTCGTCTGATCTCGGAGGCTAAGCAAGGTCGGGCCTGGTTAGTACCTGGATGGGAGACCGCCTGGGAATACCAGGTGCTGTAGGCTTTTTTGTTTTGGTGGAGTCTTGAATCTCTTTTTTCCCCCAGTCTTTCTTCCATGCTATCTTCAAGAGAGTTAAGGACAGCCATGGTTATCGCCTACGGCCACATCACCTTGAAAGCGCCCGATCTCGTCTGATCTCGGAGGCTAAGCAGGGTTGGGCCTGGTTAGTACCTGGATGGGAGACCGCCTGGGAATACCAGGTGCTGTAGGCTTTTTTGTTTTGGTGGAGTCTTGAATCTCTTTTTTCCCCCAGTCTTTCTTCCATGCTATCTTCAAGAGAGTTAAGGACAGCCATGGTTATCGCCTACGGCCACATCACCTTGAAAGCGCCCGATCTCGTCTGATCTCGGAGGCTAAGCAGGGTCGGGCCTGGTTAGTACCTGGATGGGAGACCGCCTGGGAATACCAGGTGCTGTAGGCTTTTTTGTTTTGGTGGAGTCTTGAATCTCTTTTTTCCCCCAGTCTTTCTTCCATGCTATCTTCAAGAGAGTTAAGGACAGCCATGGTTATCGCCTACGGCCACATCACCTTGAAAGCGCCCGATCTCGTCTGATCTCGGAGGCTAAGCAGGGTCGGGCCTGGTTAGTACCTGGATGGGAGACCGCCTGGGAATACCAGGTGCTGTAGGCTTTTTTGTTTTGGTGGAGTCTTGAATCTCTTTTTTCCCCCAGTCTTTCTTCCATGCTATCTTCAAGAGAGTTAAGGACAGCCATGGTTATCGCCTACGGCCACATCACCTTGAAAGCGCCCGATCTCGTCTGATCTCGGAGGCTAAGCAGGGTCGGGCCTGGTTAGTACCTGGATGGGAGACCGCCTGGGAATACCAGGTGCTGTAGGCTTTTTTGTTTTGGTGGAGTCTTGAATCTCTTTTTTCCCCCAGTCTTTCTTCCATGCTATCTTCAAGAGAGTTAAGGACAGCCATGGTTATCGCCTACGGCCACATCACCTTGAAAGCGCCCGATCTCGTCTGATCTCGGAGGCTAACCAGGGTCGGGCCTGGTTAGTACCTGGATGGGAGACCGCCTGGGAATACCAGGTGCTGTAGGCTTTTTTGTTTTGGTGGAGTCTTGAATCTCTTTTTTCCCCCAGTCTTTCTTCCATGCTTTCTTCAAGAGAGTTAAGGATAGCCATGGTTATCGCCTACGGCCACATCACTTTGAAAGCGCCCGATCTCGTCTGATCTCGGAGGCTAAGCAGGGTCGGGCCTGGTTAGTACCTGGATGGGAGACCGCCTGGGAATACCAGGTGCTGTAGGCTTTTTTGTTTTGGTGGAGTCTTGAATCTCTTTTTTCCCCAGTCTTTCTTCCATGCTATCTTCAAGAGAGTTAAGGACAGCCATGGTTATCGCCTACGGCCACATCACCTTGAAAGCGCCCGACGATCTCGGAGGCTAAGCAGGGTCGGGCCTGGTTAGTACCTGGATGGGAGACCGCCTGGGAATACCAGGTGCTGTAGGCTTTTTTGTTTTGGTGGAGTCTTGAATCTCTTTTTTCCCCCAGTCTTTCTTCCATGCTATCTTCAAGAGAGTTAAGGACAGCCATGGTTATCGCCTACGGCCACATCACCTTGAAAGCGCCCGATCTCGTCTGATCTCGGAGGCTAAGCAGGGTCGGCCTGGTTAGTACCTGGATTGGAGACCGCCTGGGAATACCAGGTGCTGTAGGCTTTTTTGTTTTGGTGGAGTCTTGAATCTCTTTTTTCCCCCAGTCTTTCTTCCATGCTATCTTCAAGAGAGTTAAGGACAGGCCATGGTTATCGCCTACGGCCACATCACCTTGAAAGCGCCCGATCTCGTCTGATCTCGGAGGCTAAGCAGGGTCGGGCCTGGTTAGTACCTGGATGGGAGACCGCCTGGGAATACCAGGTGCTGTAGGCTTTTTTGTTTTGGTGGAGTCTTGAATCTCTTTTTTCCCCCAGTCTTTCTTCCATGCTATCTTCAAGAGAGTTAAGGACAGCCATGGTTATCGCCTACGGCCACATCACCTTGAAAGCGCCCGATCTCGTCTGATCTCGGAGGCTAAGCAGGGTCGGGCCTGGTTAGTACCTGGATGGGAGACCGCCTGGCAATACCAGGTGCTGTAGGCTTTTTTGTTTTGGTGGAGTCTTGAATCTCTTTTTTCCCCCAGTCTTTCTTCCATGCTATCTTCAAGAGAGTTAAGGACAGCCATGGTTATCGCCTACGGCCACATCACCTTGAAAGCGCCCGATCTCGTCTGATCTCGGAGGCTAAGCAGGGTCGGGCCTGGTTAGTACCTGGATGGGAGACCGCCTGGGAATACCAGGTGCTGTAGGCTTTTTTGTTTTGGTGGAGTCTTGAATCTCTTTTTTCCCCCAGTCTTTCTTCCATGCTATCTTCAAGAGAGTTAAGGACAGCCATGGTCATCGCCTACGGCCACATCACCTTGAAAGCGCCCGATCTCGTCTGATCTCGGAGGCTAAGCAGGGTCGGGCCTGGTTAGTACCTGGATGGGAGACCGCCTGGGAATACCAGGTGCTGTAGGCTTTTTTGTTTTGGTGGAGTCTTGAATCTCTTTTTTCCCCCAGTCTTTCTTCCATGCTATCTTCAAGAGAGTTAAGGACAGCCATGGTTATCGCCTACGGCCACATCACCTTGAAAGCGCCCGATCTCGTCTGATCTCGGAGGCTAAGCAGGGTCGGGCCTGGTTAGTACCTGGATGGGAGACCGCCTGGGAATACCAGGTGCTGTAGGCTTTTTTGTTTTGGTGGAGTCTTGAATCTCTTTTTTCCCCAGTCTTTCTTCCATGCTATCTTCAAGAGAGTTAAGGACAGCCATGGTCATCGCCTACGGCCACATCACCTTGAAAGCGCCCGATCTCGTCTGATCTCGGAGGCTAAGCAGGGTCGGGCCTGGTTAGTACCTGGATGGGAGACCGCCTGGGAATACCAGGTGCTGTAGGCTTTTTTGTTTTGGTGGAGTCTTGAATCTCTTTTTTCCCCCAGTCTTTCTTCCATGCTATCTTCAAGAGAGTTAAGGACAGCCATGGTTATCGCCTGCGGCCACATCACCTTGAAAGCGCCCGATCTCGTCTGATCTCGGAGGCTAAGCAGGGTCGGGCCTGGTTAGTACCTGGATGGGAGACCGCCTGGGAATACCAGGTGCTGTAGGCTTTTTTGTTTTGGTGGAGTCTTGAATCTCTTTTTTCCCCCAGTCTTTCTTCCATGCTATCTTCAAGAGAGTTAAGGACAGCCATGGTTATCGCCTACGGCCACATCACCTTGAAAGCGCCCAATCTCGTCTGATCTCGGAGGCTAAGCAGGGTCGGGCCTGGTTAGTACCTGGATGGGAGACCGCCTGGGAATACCAGGTGCTGTAGGCTTTTTGTTTTGGTTGTTGTGGTGGAGTCCTTGAATCTCTTTTTTCCCCCAGTCTTTCTTCCATGCTATCTTCAAGAGAGTTAAGGACAGCCATGGTTATCGCCTACGGCCACATCACCTTGAAAGCGCCCGATCTCGTCTGATCTCGGAGGCTAAGCAGGGTCGGGCCTGGTTAGTACCTGGATGGGAGACTGCCTGGGAATACCAGGTGCTGTAGGCTTTTTTGTTTTGGTGGAGTCTTGAATCTCTTTTTTCCCCCAGTCTTTCTTCCATGCTATCTTCAAGAGAGTTAAGGACAGCCATGGTTATCGCCTACGGCCACATCACCTTGAAAGCGCCCGATCTCGTCTGATCTCGGAGGCTAAGCAGGGTCGGGCCTGGTTAGTACCTGGATGGGAGACCGCCTGGGAATACCAGGTGCTGTAGGCTTTTTTGTTTTGGTGGAGTCTTGAATCTCTTTTTTCCCCCAGTCTTTCTTCCATGCTATCTTCAAGAGAGTTAAGGACAGCCATGGTTATCGCCTACGGCCACATCACCTTGAAAGCGCCCGATCTCGTCTGATCTCGGAGGCTAAGCAGGGTCGGGCCTGGTTAGTACCTGGATGGGAGACCGCCTGGGAATACCAGGTGCTGTAGGCTTTTTTGTTTTGGTGGAGTCTTGAATCTCTTTTTTCCCCCAGTCTTTCTTCCATGCTATCTTCAAGAGAGTTAAGGACAGCCATGGTTATCGCCTACGGCCACATCACCTTGAAAGCGCCCGATCTCGTCTGATCTCGGAGGCTAAGCAGGGTCGGGCCTGGTTAGTACCTGGATGGGAGACCGCCTGGGAATACCAGGTGCTGTAGGCTTTTTTGTTTTGGTGGAGTCTTGAATCTCTTTTTTCCCCCAGTCTTTCTTCCATGCTATCTTCAAGAGAGTTAAGGACAGCCATGGTTATCGCCTACGGCCACATCACCTTGAAAGCGCCCGATCTCGTCTGATCTCGGAGGCTAAGCAGGGTCGGGCCTGGTTAGTACCTGGATGGGAGACCGCCTGGGAATACCAGGTGCTGTAGGCTTTTTTGTTTTGGTGGAGTCTTGAATCTCTTTTTTCCCCCAGTCTTTCTTCCATGCTATCTTCAAGAGAGTTAAGGACAGCCATGGTTATCGCCTACGGCCACATCACCTTGAAAGCGCCCGATCTCGGAGGCTAAGCAGGGTCGGGCCTGGTTAGTACCTGGATGGGAGACCGCCTGGGAATACCAGGTGCTGTAGGCTTTTTTGTTTTGGTGGAGTCTTGAATCTCTTTTTTCCCCCAGTCTTTCTTCCATGCTATCTTCAAGAGAGTTAAGGACAGCCATGGTTATCGCCTACGGCCACATAACCTTGAAAGCGCCCGATCTCGTCTGATCTCGGAGGCTAAGCAGGGTCGGCCTGGTTAGTACCTGGATTGGAGACCGCCTGGGAATACCAGGTGCTGTAGGTTTTTTGTTTTGGTGGAGTCTTGAATCTCTTTTTTCCCCCAGTCTTTCTTCCATGCTATCTTCAAGAGAGTTAAGGACAGCCATGGTTATCGCCTACGGCAACATCACCTTGAAAGCGCCCGATCTCGTCTGATCTCGGAGGCTAAGCAAGGTCGGGCCTGGTTAGTACCTGGATGGGAGACCGCCTGGGAATACCAGGTGCTGTAGGCTTTTTTGTTTTGGTTGTTTTGGTGGAGTCCTTGAATCTCTTTTTTCCCCCAGTCTTTCTTCCATGCTATCTTCAAGAGAGTTAAGGACAGCCATGGTTATCGCCTACGGCCACATCACCTTGAAAGCGCCCGATCTCGTCTGATCTCGGAGGCTAAGCAGGGTCGGGCCTGGTTAGTACCTGGATGGGAGACCGCCTGGGAATACCAGGTGCTGTAGGCTTTTTTGTTTTGGTGGAGTCTTGAATCTCTTTTTCCCGCAGTCTTTCTTCCATGCTATCTTCAAGAGAGTTAAGGACAGCCATGGTTATCGCCTACGGCCACATCACCTTGAAAGCGCCCGATCTCGTCTGATCTCGGAGGCTAAGCAAGGTCGGGCCTGGTTAGTACCTGGATGGGAGACCGCCTGGGAATACCAGGTGCTGTAGGCTTTTTTGTTTTGGTTGTTGTGGTGGAGTCCTTGAATCTCTTTTTTTCCCCAGTCTTTCTTCCATGCTATCTTCAAGAGAGTTAAGGACAGCCATGGTTATCGCCTACGGCCACATCACCTTGAAAGCGCCCGATCTTGTCTGATCTCGGAGGCTAAGCAGGGTCGGGCCTGGTTAGTACCTGGATGGGAGACCGCCTGGGAATACCAGGTGCTGTAGGCTTTTTTGTTTTGGTTGTTGTGGTGGAGTCCTTGAATCTCTTTTTTTCCCCAGTCTTTCTTCCATGCTATCTTCAAGAGAGTTAAGGACAGCCATGGTAATCGCCTACAGCCACATCACCCTGAAAGCGCCCAATCTCATCTGATCTCAGAGGCTAAGCAGGGTCGTACCTGGATGGGAGACTGCCTGGGAAAAAAAAATGATTAGTGTATTTAAACGCTCCTCTAAACCTACAAGGGCTGAAGAGAGTACATCCTCAGTAATATTACAGGGGTCTGAAGGCTGGGAAGGGCTTAAGCACCTGACAGTCCTGATGACCTGGCCCCTCTGGAGAGGCTGGTATAGCGAAGGCATGTCCAGGAGTCAAGACCCTCAGAGCCTGATTGTGAAACCCTACTGATCAAGGATGCATGCACTGTCCTGTCACCGTTTAAGGAGGCCACAATAATGGTGAGCAGCGACAATGCATGCATCAGTGCAGGCTTGAAGAAAGAAAGGCTAGGACAGCCGCACTCCAAAAAAATCCTGATTTATTAAAATTGGTCACAAAACAACATGCCACGGCCAAAAAAACAGAAAAAAGCTGACATTTCGCACTATAGATTGCATGCATCAGTGATACTGTTTATTTTGTCTTCCTGTTGGAGCACATGCTTCATGGAATAATGGACAGGGCACTTGAGGCAGAAGAGGAGGAGGAGGAAGATGAGGACCTTAATCCAGATAGTATTCCTTTTGGGCCCGCCAATCACACAGGAAGAAGAGGCAGGATTGTGTCAGCATGGACGTGGAGTATAACACTAAGCAGCAGTCTTCAAGGGATCATTTTCAGTCCCAGGAAACCCAAGGAGTTGTATGGGATCCGGCAATACATTACAGCCGCAAGCAGTCTTAAATTATTATTTTTTCTTTAGAAATCTAATTTTGCTGCTCTCAAGGCAAGGCAAGTAATTTGCGCTTCTAACCCACGAACATTTAGCGCTCCCTGAGTCCCTTCCACTCGTACAGTATTAAAACCCCCATTATGGTACATTTGAGGATATACCCCTCTTTGTCTTTGTTCTTCTTTCTTTCCCACGCCCCATCCCTCTTTCTAGCCGTCTTTCGCTCCCTTTTTCTTTGTTGCCCCTCTTTTTCTCTCCCTTCCATGTATTCTCTATTTTTATTCCTTCTCTTACCCCTTGGTGGGGGGGTTAATAGGATCAGTGGCAGTGCTGGTGGGGAGTTCTGGTCAGTCAACTTAGGTGCTCTTGATCAAAATCATCTGATCATCTGAGAACTGTAGTGGGGACTTTTAATGGCAACTATAATCACAGGTAGTGTTACTCGCTGTGTCTCCGGATTCACGGTGTCTTAGACTTTGTGGTGTCTGGTAGCAGTGACACCTATGCCAAAATCAGGAGATAGGGTCGCCTCCATCCTCTCCCACATTCCTCACGTCAGCTGACCTCTAGTCTCTGCACCCCAGCCATACCGTAAACTGAATGGGCGGATGCGAAGCGGCTGAGTTGGCGGCCGAGGGCTCCAGGAACAGCCGAGGATTCAGTGACCCCTGGCAAATCATCATTTGACCCCCAAGGGGGTCCCGACCCCCAGGTTGAGAACCACTGATCTAGAAGATATACTAGAATCACACATTTACAACATTCCACAACCCCACCAAATGTTACATGCTTACCGACCTACACTTATTGATTCTTTTGCAACTCCAAATACCCCAAAGAAGGTATCTTGTTATTCTATTCTGAATGACAATTGTCCTTATTCCCAGATAACATCTCAAAACAAATGGGAACTAGAGCTCTGCAAAAAACGTCTGTGCTCTACTGTGGCAAAAATGCATTTACAATAACTGGCATTTTTTTTTTTTTTTTTTTACCAAAAATGTGTAGAAGAATATGTATCAGCCTAAATTGAGGAATTATATATATATATATATATATATATATATATATATATACACACATATATATATATATATATATACACATATATATATATATATATATATATATATATATATATATATATATATATATATATATATATATACCGTATTTATTCGAGTATAACGCGCAAAATTTTATACCCAAAAAAAAGATCAAAGTTTGGGTGCGCGTTATACTCGAGGACTTTGTCCAACCCGCCACTACCGCCGCTGCTACCGCCGCCGCACACGCCGCTGATACCGCCGCCGCCACCGAAGCCACCAACGCCGCTACAACGTTAATCACGCGGCGCGGGGGAACATTAGACAGCTTTCGTTTGAATAGCTGTTTTCCCTGCCGCGGGTAGACACTCCCCCTTGGACGGATCTGTCCAATCGCGAGCAAGGGGGAGTGTCTATGCGTGGCAGGGAAAACAGCTGTTCAAACGAACGCTGTCTGTAATGTTCCCGCACGCCGCACGCTCAGCCTATCAGCGGCCGCAGCAATGTCCCGTCGCGGCCGCTGATAGGCTGAGCGCACTGTGAGTCACCGACCCCCAGGAAGTGGAAGAGACCGGGACCGGAGAACGGGACGGCGATATCGGAACAACGGGGGATCGTAGGCAGGTAAGTGAAAGTTTATTTTGTATAGTTTTACAGCCCGGGCACAGCGGGGGTTAAACGTTTTAGCTTAGAGAACTCCTTTTTAAAGGTAAGGGCACATGGCTGGACATACGGGGGCATGGCTGGACATACAAGGGGCATGGCTGGACATACAGGGGGCATGGCTGGACATACAGGAGGCATGGCTGGACATACAGGGGGCATGGCTGGACATAAATGATTTTTGGCAATTACAATGATTTTATACCGATTTTTAATTGAAAATTAGGGGTGCGCGTTATACTCGAATAAATATGGTGTATATATATATATATATATATATATATATATATATATATATATATATATATATATATATATATATATATATATATATAGTGATTTTTTTTTTTTTGCTCTATTTTTCTTTGTAGTGCAAAAATTAAAAACTGCAGAGGTGATCAAATACCACCAAAAGAAAGCTCTATTTGTGGGGAAAAAAAGAACGCCAATTTTATTTGGGAGTCACATAGCATGACCGCGCAATTGTCAGTTAAAGTGATGCAGTGCCGAATCGCAAAAAGGGGCCAGGTCCTTAACCTGCATAATGGTCCGGGTCTTAACCGGTTAATCAGAGTCTTCAAAGTTAATCCTTACAACAGAGTTCCGTGATACCACCCTCTTACCCCCTACCTCAGCAGATGCTTCAAAATTAAACCATTTATTAGACTCCCCAGAGTTGCTTCTACATCAGTTTCCACAATTAACTCTTTAAATCAGAGCTCAATTATTTCCCTCTTACAAAAAAAAAAAAAAAAACACCCACCCCTCATAGCAATAGTCTTCAGAGGTTTTCTCTACATAAGAGTCCCCGAAGCCCCCCCCCCCCCTTCCTTTTACATCAGAGTCCCGGGAATCACCCCTTGCAATATAGTCCCCCCCCAGTTATGCCTTGCTCCCTCTCTCTGTCATATTACCCCTTACATTGGAGGGCTCAGAGCCCCCTTTACACCAGAATACAACCTTACATTGGTACTATTGGGGAACAATAAAATCTGCAATTACTGCTGCTGGAAATAAACTGGAAGTGAGGTAATTGGGGATTTTGATGAGGTGGCTCTTTTAACAGAACACTGTTGCCGGAAGTTCACCATAGCAAATACCAGGGGCCAGATGGTAGTCTCAATGACATTCAGGGGCCTAGGTGCAATTTCATGACATCATCCCCTCTGCATTTGAAGACATTCCATTGCAGATAGATAGATAGATAGATAGATAGATAGATAGATAGATAGATAGATAGATAGATAGATAGATATTTCAGGCTTCCCAGCCTATACGTGGGATGTGGGGACTTATAGACCCCAGATCTTGTTGTAAACAGGACCTGCCGAGCCCTATTCCTATTACAAGGGATGTTTACATTCCTTGTAATAGGAATACAAATTATATATAAACATAAATAAAAATAATGACAATTAAAAATCAATTATCAAAAAATAAAAGTAAAATAAACAAATAAATAGTTCCCATCTCACATGCTAGCTTGCAGAAGTGAACGCATATGTAGGTTGTGCCCAAATATGTAAACAGCATTCAAACATGTGAGGTGTCACTGCAATAATTTCATGGCTACACCTCCTCTGTAACTCTAAACAAATACCACATTTAAAAAAAAAAAAAAAGGAGGTCACCTATGGAGATTTCTAAGTACTAAAGTTTGGCGCCATTCCACGAGTCTGTGCAATTTTAAATGGTGACATTCTAGGTATCAGTTTACTCAATGTAACATTATCTTTCACATTATGTGTATATAGAAGAGATGTGTCAGAATTGGCCTGTATAGGGAGCAAGTGGTAAAGTTATTATTTTGTTTATATATTCTATATATATATATATATATATATATATATATATATATATATATATATATATATATATATATATATATATATATAGAATATAAGACCGTGGAGGGGGATATACAATTGTAACACTGTTTCTAAGGAAAAAAATTCTTGTTACGTTTTGTTGTGTTTATGGTTTAAGAACTCTTCTATTGTATCTTCATAGACTGTGATTTCATATAAAGTTACAATGTAAGGCGGGAGATTGTGGCGGATCTGAAATTGTAACAATATTTCTGAGTGTGGCGTAACTGTTTACTCAGCGCTGCCACCTAGTGGCCAGTCTGAGTATAACACGGGTGTGTGCGCGCAGTGAATAGAGGAATGTATAGTTTTTTTTTCATATGATATTTATCAGTAAAATATTTTCCTCATATCAACCAGAATATGTATACAAATCAAATAAATAGTAACCATGACAGATACAATTTTACAATAAATATAAAAAAAAAAAAAGCGATCATGGATAGGTAAATTAGGAATCAAACTGTGCCAATCTCAGTTCTGGAAGTTTCTTTAGCATGAAATTGTTTGACTAGAAATGTATATAAAAAAAAAAAAAAAGTGGAGGGAATAGAATTCTGTAGAACTCGTTACATCTTATATGTACCGACTAGTATATTACTCCGATTGGAAGCCCTTTATATGAGGAGGTCCCCGATAAGTTCCTTTGTATGAGATAAATGAGTAGGTGGGCTGAGTTGCTGATAGGTAAATGGACACGTGTACCTAATAAATTGGCGTGTGTGTGAATATATATATATATATTTATTTATTTATTACACACACTTTGTAGATTACCAAAAGAGAATAACGGTATTGTAAAGGAAGATCATTTATAATTGATCTAGTTTAGATGTTGTATTACATCTAAAGAACAACGCACAATCGGATTGTATAGTGTATGTTCAGCTTAAAAGAAGTTACTTTCAGACATGCTAGAAATGAATATAACGAAACACAAAACGTTCACGGTGACAGCCCTTTGTATGAGAAGGTGGGTGGCCCTGAGAAGGACCTTTGTGTAGATGAAGTGGGTAGGTGTCTGAGGATTTAGCCTCCGAATCCGTAGAGAGTGCGGCCCTGGCGTTTGAGAGCATAGACGACATCCATGGCGGTGACGGTCTTCCTCTTGGCGTGCTCGGTGTAGGTGACGGCATCGCGGATGACATTCTCCAGGAAGACTTTGAGCACTCCGCGGGTCTCCTCATAGATGAGTCCGGAGATGCGCTTGACACCCCCTCTGCGGGCCAAACGTCGGATGGCGGGTTTGGTGATGCCCTGGATGTTGTCCCGGAGCACCTTCCTGTGCCGCTTAGCGCCTCCTTTCCCCAGACCCTTCCCTCCTTTACCGCGACCAGACATGATGAAAAATTTTTGCTACAAAGACAAACTGAGCTCAGCAGTCTGCCCGCTCTCCTTATATAAAACGTATGCGGACCTGATGGAAACCTTCCTGCGAAATAGGCGGAGTCACTCCCAATTCATTACACTAAAATAGGGAATTTAATTCCTTTATAAGGCTCCTAATGTTTGTGTTGTATTCAGTAACAGCAATACATTTCCAGAAGATGAAATTATTCCTGCTTCTCAACTATTCCATTTTCATCTAGTAAAATAGATAGTAATAAAAAAAATTAAAGCGCCCGTCCCGATGCAAATGCAAATGTGATTAGCGCCTGCATATGAAAAAAGGTGCTGTAGGCTATTTTTTTTTTTTTTGTGTGGAGTCCTTGAATCTTTTTTTTCTAGTCTTCTCAAAAGCTATGTTCAACAAAGTTAAGGCCAGCCATATCACCCTGAGAGCGCCCAATCTCGTCTGATCTCGGAGGCTAAGCAGGGTCGGGCCTGGTTAGTACCTGGATGGGAGACCGCCTGGGAATACCAGGTGCTGTAGGCTTTTTTTTTTTTTTTTGGGTGGAGTCCTTCAACCTTTTTTTTCTAGTCTTCTCCGAAGCTATGTTCAATGATTTTTCAGACACTGGGGAATGATGAGAATGAAATGGTTTCCAGGATTGGAGATCATGTGTAAGTTCACTTATAAATGTGTAGATATCAGTAAAGGTGATGAATATGTCCGATGCCCTAGGGGCAATTCTCCACCTCTAACGTCTATAAAGGCCTGTGTGCTGTCCGAGGTGATATGGTGATCACATTTGTATGTAGCTGATACTTTGTATATATTTTGTGTCATTTACCTATCAGGCAGCGTATGGCTTTATCTATGTACATTGATCTGCTGTTGATGATTGAAAATGATACAAATAGACAAAGATTTGTCCGGGATGATTGAGTAGATACAATGTTTCGTTTTTCTCACTTCTATCTCCCGATTGTGTTGCGTGTTAAGAACTTCGCGGCATAAGTGTTTATTCAGCTCTGCCACCTTGTGGTCATTCCTGGTAGAACACTTGGGTGTGGGCCCAGTACAAGGCGATGAATAGGGAATGTATACAGGCAGAAAAAGGAGATGATCTCCGCAATTAATCTAGAACCAGGGAGGGAATAGAAGGAAGGTTTGTTCATTCCCCTCCTAGTCTGACCGATCTACTCCACATCTAAAGATCAATATTATAATTTTAGCATAGCCTCACAAACATGCCACCCACATCTCTCTGCATAGAGCCGGACATGCCTGGTATCTATTCTTATTCTCCAATCAAGTTATATATTATTAATAATGTCAGGTAAAGTTCCCTGGAAAGGCAAACCCTTTGTTTTCTTATCACACTCAGACTTGGCATACAGGTGAGGAAGTAATGACAGGAAATGTGATCACAGTACATCATTCTCTTATCTCCATTCATTCCAATCTTTCTATGCTGATCGTCTACTCACCGATAAACCCCTCCAATCAAAACCATCCAGCCCTACATGTCTGTCCATCCTAACAGTAATTCAGAGTTTCTATGATTTGTATCATTTATTCAAATGTATTTCGTGTGAAGGAACAATGTGATCTCATTCCAGGGACTGGTTTTCATTGTCCTCCATCCTTTAATTCTGCTGAACATCTTCTGGAGATCAGAGATCATTCAATATTAAATACCAAACCAACATCCCCCAGCTGAATGGAACTCAGATCCTCCTTCACACTCAATACATTTTATCTGAAGAAATCGCCCAAAACTGTGATTGGTGCAAATATGAAATTGATTCTGTCAAATTTCCCGCCGACATTCTATGGAACGTTCGAATGATCTCCGATAGAAAGAATAGTCAGACTCTAAAATCTGATATCTCTTCCTCCGGGAACATCGATTAACCCTCTTCTGAATTGTCGGGCAGTTTATCTAAGCAAGAATAATAAATCCATTAGAAATATTCATGTCACATTTCTTCTAGTCTTTTCTTTTACTTCACAAATACAGAATGCGCCCTGCTAGAGAATGTTTTCTATAGAGATCAATGAAAAGTCTACAGAACAAGAATTTTCTGGGCTGAAAAAGGAGAAAGATCTCAGAACACATTTCTTTGAAATTCTCATCAGAAATACATTACTGGCTGATTAAGGAAACGCCCACTGCTCTGATTGGCTCTGATTTCAAATTGCTACTTTCAAATTTGCCCGCCTGCATTGTGAAGGACGTTACAGAGAAATAATCAGCCCCATTATCCCGCCGAATCCGACACTGAGATCATCAGATGAGACATTTATCCGAGAAATCTGAAGATTATTAAATAAATGTAAAACATTTTCATAGGTTCTCTTTTATTCAAACTGCCATGTCCTGAGAGCGAGAGAAGGAACAAAAAAAACAAGTGAATATATATTCACTTGTTTTTGTTTTTCCATCTCTCGCTCTCTTTCTGATATATAATTTATGCATATAGCAGATTGCACACATTTTGCTCGTCCTATATAGAGATCAGGAAATGTGACATTATTGGTAGAGATAGGGAATAATCATCACATATCAGACAAATATGTACAATTCATCAATAAAGACAAAGTTGTGCTTCTGATGAATTACATCCGTTGAGCAAAATATTGAAAATCTTTTAAATAAATGAAATTCTTTGCAGTGAAATACATGACTAGAACCACCCCTTATCCACATGTTTCCCTTCAGGTCCGCACATCCTCACACCCAGGAAGGTGAAATGTCGGAGGCAATGTGCTACTTTATTTTCCTTTAGAAATAATGTTGTATAAATATGAACAATTGAAGCTGCTGATTGTGTTTCTGTTATGAAAAGTTAAAGATTAATGTTCTCCGTGTAATCTCCAGATATGAATAGAAAAGCATTGAGAAGAAGGAATAAATTCATCTTCTGGAAATGTATTGCTGTTTCATTAATATATTTGATTACCACACAATATTTAGGAGCCTTAAAAATAAATTACATCTTCTATTTATTTATTTTGCATTGTAATGAATGTGTGTGACTCCGCCTCCTTCCCATGAAGGTTTCCATCAGGTCCGCCTAGGCTGTATATAAGGAGGTGGCTGTGTGCGGTTTCTTTACTGTTTGTCTGAATAACGCAGATCTCCGAGATGTCTGGTCGCGGTAAAGGAGGGAAGGGTCTGGGGAAAGGAGGCGCTAAGCGGCACAGGAAGGTGCTCCGGGACAACATCCAGGGCATCACCAAACCCGCCATCCGACGTTTGGCCCGCAGAGGGGGTGTCAAGCGCATCTCCGGACTCATCTATGAGGAGACCCGCGGAGTGCTCAAGGTTTTCCTGGAGAATGTCATCCGCGATGCCGTCACCTACACCGAGCACGCCAAGAGGAAGACCGTCACCGCCATGGATGTCGTCTATGCTCTCAAACGCCAGGGGCGCACTCTCTACGGATTCGGAGGCTAAATCCTCATGAACACCTATCCACTTCCCCTACACAAAGGCCCTTCTCAGGGCCACCCACCTTCTCATACAAAGGGCTCACTATATATTTATCCTGGCGTTAGAACGTTTTAGTATGTGGGGAAGGAAGTTCTTTATAGCTAAACATACACTATACAATCCGATTGGACGATTTTAGATGTACAGCAGATCTGTGTATAGATCGTCTTACAATATCGTTATCTCACTTTTATTATTTGTCGGGTAGGTTGTTCCAGCAAAAAAAAAAAAAAAAAAAAAAAAAACCTTTTCCTTAGTCAATAAAAATCGATTGGTTCTGTATGTGGCTCTCATCTCTTCTACATTTCTGTCACCTTCTGCCATGTTATTATAAAGAGCTGAAGGGGGCGGGGCCGCGACAATTTATACTGCGAACAAAATCAAATATTTGGAACCTAAACAGGAAACCGACCTGATTTCATTTCAGACAGGCGGTGTCCTGATTAGTACCAGTCGCCTCACATGTCTTTATAGACCTATTCGGGGTGTGACAATCTATCACCGCTACATGTAGGAGAGAACAATAAATATCGCTTAGTGACATGTACATTTCATTATCAGATTTTTATGTGATCAATGCTTTATTTTCAGTCATAAAGAACGATAAAACTCGCGTTGTGTGTGTAATGTGAAATCTTGGCCCCACAGCCAGCAATGCTCCATAGAATGTCTGTGCTCTTTCGATTTTCTCAGAGGAGACAACACGTGTTCAGGAGATTTTCTAATGATCTGCAGTACAAAAAAAATAAAATTTCCAGGTTATTGTTGGGGAATTAAACTGAAATGAAGGGGACAGTTTATCAATGTCTATTTCCATGTGGGAGGTGTGAAGAAAGGGGATGAGATCAGTGGGCTCCTTTCCAGTTTGAAGAATGATTTGTTGGTATTTATAGAATGATTTGTGATCTTAAGAAGAAATCCATGAGAACCAAGAGATGGAGGAGATTCAAATCCCTGTAATGAGATCACATTGCTCTATAATACGACACTGAAAGCGTTCCAATATAAAATCTATCACCATTTATTATTACTGACACGTGTCATCCCAACACATTGTCCCCCCCATCGGGATCACACCTAGTCAGAGGAACCGTTTTATTTCCAACATGTAAAACAAAACATCACTTTTGGTTGTCTATTTTTACAATCAGATCTCCCAATAACAATGGGTGTTGCGTCTCTTTGTATGGCGAGGTATAATGCGGCTGAATCTTCCTACCTGTAATGAATACATTCAAAGTGTTTGCTTTTAGAGTGAACCATTTACCACATTAGAAATATCGGAGAATAGGAATGGAAACAATTTTATGTGTGTCGGGCTCTTTGTATGGAGAGGTGGGTGGCTCCGAGAAGAGCCTTTGTTGTGTTGGGGAATGAAGTGATCGGGATTACTTGGATTTGGTGGCCTTGTGGCTCTCGGTCTTCTTGGGCAGCAGCACGGCCTGGATGTTGGGCAGGACTCCTCCCTGGGCGATGGTGACGCCGCCCAGCAGCTTGTTGAGCTCCTCGTCGTTGCGGACAGCCAGCTGAAGGTGTCGGGGGATGATGCGGGTCTTCTTGTTGTCGCGGGCGGCGTTGCCGGCCAGCTCAAGGATCTCAGCCGTCAGATACTCGAGGACGGCAGCCAGATACACTGGAGCTCCGGCCCCGACCCGCTCGGCATAGTTGCCCTTCCTGAGCAGGCGGTGAACACGACCGACTGGGAACTGCAGACCAGCCCGGGATGAGCGTGTCTTGGCCTTAGCCCGAACCTTGCCTCCTTGTTTGCCGCGTCCTGACATTGTAGGTGGATGATTGGGTTATTCAATGGAGAATATCAGCCCACAGATCACTCCCCTTCATTTATACACTCAGTGCTCCGACGTCACACGCTGCGATTGGTCACGTTTGAATCCAGCCAATTGTGCCTTGACTTCTCTCTAAACCAATCCATTGGAAAAGGAATTAAATTATCACGTCACTCTCCATCACATGACTTAACCCTCCAATAGAAGAGTGAGGAGGGGTGTGGACTCATTTGCATAGGACGCCTATATAAGCAGCACACGAGGGCGGCTCCAGCACACTTTCCCTTCACAGAGAAAATACCATTAACCCTAATAATGCCTGAACCAGCCAAGTCCGCCCCGGCGCCCAAGAAGGGCTCCAAGAAAGCCGTCACCAAGAGCCAGAAGAAGGACGGCAAGAAGCGGAGGAAGAGCAGGAAGGAGAGTTATGCCATCTACGTGTACAAGGTGCTCAAGCAGGTCCACCCCGACACCGGCATCTCCTCCAAGGCCATGGGCATCATGAACTCCTTTGTCAATGACATCTTCGAGCGCATCGCCGGAGAATCTTCCCGCCTGGCTCATTACAACAAGCGCCGCACCATCACCTCCCGGGAGATCCAGACCGCCGTCCGCCTCCTCCTGCCCGGAGAGCTGGCCAAGCACGCCGTCTCCGAGGGCACCAAGGCCGTCACCAAGTACACCAGCGCCAAGTAATCCCCCCATCATCATCATCCCAACACAAGACACAAAGGCTCTTCTAAGAGCCACCCACCATTTCCATCAATGAGCTCTCATCACATTGTATCAATTAGAGATTCTAAACATTGGTGAAGAATAAACTAATTATAGGATATCAATCATGTTTTTACAATCTGATGGAGTTATACATTTGTGGATGTATTAGAATAAATCCATCCGAACACCAGCTAGACTTCCAGATTCCCTTTATTGAGGAATTCCAGAAGGTGTGTGTTTTGTGTTTTTTGTTTTTCTCCCACTTTTTCCCGTTCTGTAGAATGGATATCCGGAAGATCTAATTTATACATGAATATTGTCGGCTAGTGAGAACAAACCATCCAATATCTTCCCGTGCATTTTATCACCACTAGGTGTCAGTGTTAGTCAGCTAATACATGGGAGCTTTTTTTTTTTTTTTTTTTTTTTAAGAAAATTGAAGGCAGATTTTTATATTGAACATCTATAATATTTTATTTTCAGTGCATCATTTTTGACCGATAAGCTTGTTTTCTGTTTTTTAAATTGTCTTAAACTTTTCACAAATCGTGTTAATGTCTGGACAGTCATGATACACAGTGAATATAAATGCACAAAGTTACAATGATTAAATAAATGAACAGAGTTAGTGTTTACATATACCCCCTATCATGTCAATGGGTTTTATCATGTATAATATGTTATTTCAGTGTGTGTGTGTTGGGGGGGGGGGGGGGTGTTATATTTCGTGATTAGGGTTGAGCGAACCCGAACTGTAAAGTTTGGGTTCGGTACGGACATTGTTTGTTTTTTTTGCACCCGAACAATTGGAAAAAGTCCGGGTTCGGGTATGTTTTGGCGCGCTGCACGGCAGCCAATTGCCATTCGTTTTACTACTGTGACTGGGAACTGATCACAGTTATGGCATGGCTGTGATTGGCCAGTGCAGCATGTGACCCAGCATGTGACCAGTCTCTATATTAGATTGTCACTCTGCTTCAGTTATGATAGGGAAAGGCTGCTGAATCTGCTGCTTAGGGAAAGTGTCAGTGAGGTTTGATCCTGCTTCATACATTCATACAAGCATTCTTTATTCATAGAACTCCGCTCTAGTTATGACAGGGAGAGGCTGCTGATGATGCTTAGGGACAGTGTCAGAGAGGTTTGATCCTGCTTCAGAAATCTAAAAAAACACAATTTATTTCTTTGACATCAATATCATCTTATGGTTTATGGGCCGCTCGTCAGTCTGGTGTAGCTATTGTAGGGACAGGCTCCAGATTTTGAGGGACAGTGTCAGCGAGGTGTATGCTGCTTCAGAAATCTAAACCAGCACTCTTGATTTCTGTGACATCTGCTTCATATAGTACATTGTTTAGGGCTGGGTTACCTGCTTCTTGCTCTAGTTAGAGAAATATATTGGTGAATCTCTGGCCATTTCACCAGCACACTCTACCTGTCCCCTGTCAAATACTGTCTGTGCAGTACAATTGTTTAGGGCTGGGTTACCTGCTTTTTTTTCAGCCATGTTTTTTTTTTTTTTTTCAAAGGTTTTTATTAAGGTTCTGCAGATATAACAATATCATATACATCCAGCGGGCAATGGTAATTGCAGTCGCAGCCGCCAAAAGAAGTACAGAACAGAAGGATGCAATAGAAGTACATAAAGGCATAAAACAGTCAGTTACAGATATACCCAGAAATAGTCGCGGGCGTAGCCGCCATAGAAGTCACACAACAAATCGCCTCACTGGCCCTTGCCAAGGCTGGCAAGAACGGCTAGAAGTACTCAAAGGAACCACTAAACTAAACCCTTGTGTGGGTGCAATTAACACTGTGCTGAGAGTGACAGAAAAAAAACATATAAACTATATATACCTTGATATCCAGCACAACCGGGGCTGGCAACAACAGTGACGAGCCATAGCTCTAGGCTGAGAAGTCCAGCACAGACTATGCACTCATGACCTCTATCTTACTAAGAGGGGGGGAAGGGTACGGAGACAACGGGGCGGAAAAGGGGGGGGGGGAACCCGCCACAGCTCTATGGGGTTTTGACCAATTGGGAGTAACAATCAGCACCGACAAGACATAGTATTCTTGTAACAGTCTGACAAGACAAAGTGGGTCCAGCAAGCCCAAGTTCCCGAGAATTTAGAAGGGGTGTCGTTCGCCTGGTGGATCAGTTCCTCCATCTCCATTGTTTTATGAATACATTTGAACCAATCCGCGATAGATGGAGGATTGGGGGAGAGCCCCTGGAGAGGTATACACATACGGGCCGCATTCACCACATGCATTGCCAAAGACTTACAATATCCTCTCGGCAACGATTGGGCATGGTGAAGGAGGAACTGAGCAGGCGTGAACTCCAGATCAAATGTAGTCACCTTGGAGATATACTCTTGCACCTCCATCCAAAAAGGTTGGAGTTTGGGGCAGGACAACCATATGTGGAGGAAAGATCCCGTCTCTAGATTACATCTCCAACAGACCTTTGAAAGTGCAGGATTAATGCGGTGTAGTTTAAGAGGGGTCTTGTACCACCTGGAGAGGATTTTGTACGCATTTTCCTGTACCTGGACATTGACCGAACCCTTGTGAGCCATCCTGTAGATGTCCTCCCATTCCGTGTCCGTGAGATCAAGCATGAGATCCCGTTCCCACTGCTGGTTAGCCCAATGTATTTTAGACGCGTGTGTGGAAAACAGAAGGGTAGACATAGTCGAGATAAGGTGTCTCTGTGGTTCTATGCTTGAGCATATGTGTTCAAACGGAGTAGCGGCTTTGGACCAGATCGTTCCTGGAGCCAATCTAGTAAAGAAGTGGCGGATTTGCACATACGTCCAGAATGGGAAGACGTCCTTGTTAATTTTGGAGGCAAGCTCTGATTGTAGCAGGAGTCGCCCATTAGTAAAACATTGACTTGCTTGTACTGTGGGGTGGGGCCAATCCTCTGCCAAAAAGGCAGGGGTGCATTCCAGGAGTGAAGTCAGGGTTCATTCTAAGGGGAGTCATAGGGCCATATAGGTCGGATAATCTATGCTTGTTACAAGCCTCTCTGAAGGCCAGTAAGGAGGGGCGGATCAGGGGGTGTTCTGTACAGTCTGCCGGGACATTTTGCTGTGCGATCCACGGAAGTTGGGGTAGACGGAGGGGAGAAAACAATTGTTCAAGCTGTAACCAATCTTTTTGACCACTGTGTATGGTCCAGTCCACTATCCTAGTCAGGCCACAAGCCAAGTGGTATTTGTAAATATCAGGCAATCCTACTCCTCCTTTAAGCTTAGGTGTTGTGAGTCGAACATTACTCAGACGCGGACGGGCCCCCTGCCAAACAAAGTCAGTACAGGCTTTCCTATAGGAGGCAAAGAAAGCCGGGGGAATCTTGATTGGGACCGCTTGTAAAGTGTACAGAATTTGCGGTAGAACGTTCATTTTGATGACCACGACCTTACCGAACCACAATCTCGTCTGATCTCGGAGGCTAAGCAGGGTTGGGCCTGGTTAGTACCTGGGTGGGCTTTTGTTTGTTGTTGTGGTGGAGTCCTTGAATCTTTTTTTCTAGTCTTTCTTCCATGCTATCTTCAAGAGAGTTAAGGACAGCCATAGTTATCGCCTACGGCCACATCACCCTGAAAGTGAAGGTTTGAAGGTTTTTACCAGATGGTACCTACCTCCCCTCAGGCTCTCCACTATGTTTCCCTCGGCTTTCCCTTTGTGTTTCTGAGGGTGCCTGTTGAGGGGCTCCATGCTGCACATATGGTGGGAGTGCCCAAAAATCAGAGGCTTTTGGAACAAAATTTTCCAAATAGCATCCAAAGTCCCAGATCTCCCTCAACAGCTCTTCTCAACCAGTTAATCAGCAAGGCCTCGAAACCCTCCCGCAAACTAATCTTCTTCATCTTCTTAGGTGCTAAAATTACCTTAGCTAGGGCATGGAAGCGTCCCAAGGTCTCAATTATAGCGGCCAAACAAAAGATTTTGTGGATCATGTCCCAAGAGAAGATGGTGAGCTCTATCTTAGATAATTTTGCCCGGTTTAGGGAGATCAAGGATCCATGGGCTAAATACATGGGAATAGGTGACTCTATTTTCGTGTCTTGATAGTTCTGATAAGATGTAGATCCAGACTGTGTGCAGGTACTTTCTCTCTCTTTTCCTCCACTTCCTTTCTTCTCCTTTCTACTCCACCCCCTTCTACTCTCCCACAATCCCCTGTATTGTCAGGGAACTGTTCCTAGGCACTGATATTTTCTCCATATCCACTTGCCCACCGGGTTAATTCTGGCACTTCTCTCCTTCATGTGAAAATCACAATTTTTTTGCTAGAAAATTAATCAGAACCCCCAAACATTATATATTTTTTTTTAGCAGACATCCTAGGGAATAAAATGGCAGTCATTGCAAAACTTTTTGTCACACCGTATTTGCGCAGGGGTCTTACAAGCGCACTTTTTTTGGATAAAAATCACTTTTTTGAATTAAAAAATAAGACAACAATACATTTTGCCCAATTTTTTTATCTATTGTCAAAGATAATGTTACGCCGAGTAAAATGATACCCAACATGTCACGCTTAAAAATTGTGCCCGCTCGTGGCATGGCGTCAAACTTTTACCCTTAAAAATCTCAATAGGCGACGTTTAAAAAATTCTACAGGTTGCATTTTTTGAGTTGCAGAGTAGGTCTAGGGCTAGAATTATTGCTCTCACTCTAACGATCGCGGCGATACATCACTTGTGTGGTTTGAATACCGTTTTCATATGCGGGCGCTACTCGCGTATGTGTTTGCTTCTGCGCGCGAGCTCGTCGGGACGGGGCGCTTTAAAAAATTTTTTTTTGGTTTTCTTATTTATTTTTATTTAGTTTTATAATTTTTTACACTGAAAAAAAACAAAAAAAAAAAAACAAAATTGATCACTTTTATTCCTATTACAAGGAATGTAAACATCCCTTGTAATAGAAAAAAGCATGACAGGTCCTCTTAAATATGAGATCTGGGGTCAAAAAGACCTCAGATCTCATAATTAGACTTAAATGCAAAAAAAAAAAATGTCATTTTTTCAAATGACAAAAAAAAAATGTTTCTTTAAGAGGCTGGGCGGGACTGACGTTTTGACGTCACTTCCGCCCAGCAGAGCTATGAGGACGGGTGAAGGAGATTTCTCCTTCAGTCCCGTCCCCGCTCAGCTGCCGGACACATCTGATCCCCTCCGCCGCTACCGACGGCTCCGGTAAGCGGCGGAGGGCGCGGGAGAGCGGCGGAAGGGGGGGGGGGGGGTCCTCTCCCGCCACCGATAACGGCGATCTCGCGGCGAATCAGCCACGGAGACCGCCGTTATCGTGTACACCACCGCCCCCTGAAAAGATGAATATCTCGGTTGTGGCAGCAGCTGCTGCCGTTATCGAGATATTCAACTTTAAAAAGAGGACGTCTTTTTGACATGGGGCGGTGGTCAAGAGGATATTACATGAACTTAGTAGTGCCTATTGCTGGGCTTTTCCCCTGTTAATGCTATACATTGTTGTAGACGGTATGAGTTGTTGCAGCCTGCCTCATAAGTTGGTTGATCACCCTATCACTGTAACCCCTGGTGAACATTACGTCATGGAATGGGCCTACGGGTGGGAGTCGACTCCCTTCCCTTCCCAATGGGTACAGTTAGTACCCATTGGGGGGGGGGGGGGGGGGGGCTTGGGACGAAACCCGATCTCGGAGGTTCGCAAGATTTTGTACCTATAGGGTGTTGCTGAACAGGTGCTACTACCAGTAGATGTATTCGAGAAGTAGTTTATTCTAACCCTTGCATGACATGTGTTGTGATACCGTTCTGTTTGTCACTATGTTTATTTTTGCTCTGTTATGTCATGCATATGTAGCGCCTGTGTACTTTCAGTACAGGTGCTATGTTAAATTTAGAGGGGTATGAGAGAGTTACCTTGCTCTTATCCATGTTGATTTGTGTAAATTGGGTTTATGACAGGCTGGGCTGTCCTGAGGTTCCATTTTGTGTTCCAGAGATATCTTTCCATCTCTGGGTGACAGGTGGCGCCAGAGGAGTCCAGGCAGAGGCACCTTTCTCCAGCAGCCAATCAGTGGAGTGTTTCCCTCGCGGGGCATGCTGGAAGAGGGTATTTCTGGGGCGGACACCATTTTTGTGACATTCTTCGCCCGTTCCTGGTTCGGCACCCACCTTTAGGGTGTGCGCACATCACGAGGCCCGGCGAGATGGCATACAAGGCCGGGGCGCACGTGCTACGCAGAGTTCCTGACTCTGGGCCCTCATGGCCCGAAGCAACTAAAGCTACAACGGGGCCCCAGTGACTTATTGGGTCCCCACCCTTCATGAGGAAGATCCCAAGCGAGTTATGCTGTTCGGTGGGGAGTCGGTCTGAGGTGAACACGGAGGCAGGTGATCCAACAGGGCTTAGACAATCCATTGGGGATCTGGGTGGCCGGACACTGAGAAGTTGTATGTTGCAACTTGTCAGTCGGTGACCTCAAAATTAAGAAGTCTACCTAAAGGGAGATTCAGGCAAATTATATTTGTTGAGAGAATTTCCACTCCTAATTCTAATTCTGTTAGAGCCAAGTCGGTGGCAGAGACTTGTTCCTTCTCAAAGGTTCCGAGTGATACCCTGGCTGCCAGGTCGGTGTGAGAGGCCTGTCCAGGTACACTATACCCACTCCGGCTGGAGTGGCGACGTGAGTTAAAGTCCCATTGGAGGCAGGACTGCTTCTGCAAATTCTCCTTTCACCAACCTTTCTTTATCTACTTCAAGTTAACTTTTTTGCCGTGTTGGGCAAGAAATAAAAGCACAGAAAACAACACCCTGCTGTTTGGACATTCCGTCATTGTTCTCATCATCATTATCATCCCTAGACGCATCACAGAGGTAACATAACACGCCGTCCCAATCTAACCAGCGGCTCCTGAGGGGGTAGCGCTACACATACCATTGGAAAATAATAACAATTTTGAAACATAAATAAATGCACAGAGTTTCAGTGTTTACATATGCCCTCTATTATACCAATGTTTTTTTATCATGTATAATATGTTATTTCAGTGTGTGTGTGTGTTTGGGGGGGGGGGGGGTTGTTATATTCCATGATGGAAAAGGTGATTTAAAATAACAGAAGTCCTCTAACCCGAGGTAATACTTTGACCAGGTTTGTATGAAGGTGATACTTTAACTACTTGCCGACCGGCCACCGTCGTTATACATCCTCACTTTAAAGATGAATATCTCGGTAACGGCAGCAGCTGCTGCCACAATTGAGATATTCATCTCTTCTGTGGGCGGCCGTGTAAACGATAATGGCGGTCTCCGCGGCACATTCGCCGCGAGATCGCCGTTATCGGTGGCGGGAGAGGGCTCCCGCCGCTCTCCCGCGCCCTCCGCCGCTTACCGTAGCGGCGGAGGGGATCGCGACCGTTCGCTAGCTGAGCGGGGACGAGACTGAAGGAAAAATCTCCTTTGCCCGTCCCCATAGCTCTGCTGGGCGGAAGTGACGTCACCAGCCTCTTAAAGAAACATTTTTTTTTTTTTTGTCATTTGAAAAAATTACATTTCCAAATTTTTTCTTTTTTTTTGCATTTAAGCCTAAATATGAGATCTGAGGTCTTTTTGACCCCAGATCTCATATTTAAGAGGACCTGTCATGCTTTTTTCTATTACAAGGGATGTTTACATTCCTTGTAATAGGAATAAAAGTGATATTTTTTTTTTCAGTGTTAAAAATTGTAAAATAAATGCGAAAAGCAAAAAAAAAAATTTTTAAAGCGACCCGTCCCGACGAGCTTGCGCGTAGAAGCGAACATATACGCGAGTAGCGCCCGCATATGAAAACGGTATTCAAACCACACAAGTGAGGTATCGCCGCGATCGTTAAGAGCGAGAGCAATAATTTTAGCCTTAGGCCTACTCTGTAACTCAAAAAATGCAACCTGTAGAATTTTTTAAACGTCGCCTATCGAGATTTTTAAGGGTAAAAGTTTGAAGCCATGCCACGAGCGGGCGCAATTTTTAAGCGTGACATGTTGGGTATCATTATCTTTCACAATATATAAAAAAATTGGGCCAATTTTTTTGTTGTCTTATTTTTTAATTTAAAAAAGTGAATGTTTTCCAAAAAAAGTGCGCTTCTAAGACTGCTGCGCAAATACGGTGTGACAAAAAGTATTGCAAAGACTGCCATTTTATTCTCTAGGGTGTTATTAAAAAAAAAAATATATAATGTTTGGGGGTTTTAAGTAATTTTCTAGCAAAAAAAAAATGGTTTTGTCTCGTAAACACCGACTCTGAAAAACAGGCCCGGGGCTAAAGTGGTTAAAGTGTGTGTCATTTAGGCATTACCCAGGCATGCATTTGTTTTATTACTTAGAAATACAAGGAACAAGTTTATTCCCTCCCCAATATGTACAATGATCTTCTAGAGATATATTCATAAATCAATTATCTTATTGAGTTCTGCGATCTCATAGCACTGAGAGGATTGGAAATTAATTGACACAATCATAGGATTTGAATGAGCTAATTTTCCTGCTGCCATTCCCGATGCGTTATGAGCTAACAGACCTAGAATGTTATTTTATACACGTTTTTTTTTTTTTTTTTTTTTTTATCTTTCCAAATTGTAATATCAGATAAAGTAATAGCCGGGAGATGGTGGTGGATATAACATTGAAACAATATTTCTAAGGGAAATCTCCAGTTACGTTGTGTTGTGGGTTAAGAACTCTTCTATTGTATCTTCCCTGGTTGCGATTTCATATAAAGTTACAATGTAAGGCGGGAGAGATTGTGGCGGATCTGAAATTCTAACAATGCTTCTGAGTGCGGCGTAAATGTTTACTCGGCGCTGCCACCTAGTGGTCAGTCAGGGTATAACTTTGTGTTCAATACAAGGCGAAGAATAGAGGAATGTATACAGTCAGAATTTGGAGATGATATCCGCAATGCATAGAGAATCCGGATGATAGAAGATAAACCGGAGACACCCAGAAACCTGTAGAAAGTCTGACTACAATGTATTTAAATAGCCCCAATTCCAATCCTGAATTTAATACAGATCTAAATCAGACAATTCCAGTGTTTGATGTTAGAGAGGACTCGTGGACACCCACCTTCCCATATAAAGAGAAATGTAAATGGTGCTTCCAATCGATGTAATATACTAGTCGGTACATGTAATAAGGTGTAACGAGATCATCCAGAATTCTAGTCCCCCCACTCCATCTCTTGTGTTCTTTCTGCAGGAAAGGGGGTGAGAGATCCATGTGTGTTCTAATCACATTCCTAGTCTAACAAAGAAAGGGTTCAAGAAACGTCCAGAACTGGGATTGGCTCGGCTTCGATTTGAATGTTTAAATTTCCCGCCAGAGTAGCAGAGCGATCAAAGCTCCGGATCTGACCAGGAAATAGATGAATGGACGATATCTATACAATCATCATGTCTCTTACTGGGGGAATTAAATAATTTGTGACAAATGAGTATTACGAATATTTCCCTTTAGTACTCTATAGCGCTTACCCGGTATTTTTCATCTAGAACTATTTTACGATTCATGTCCAGCAGACATGTCCAACTTAATTGTTTGAATACAAAATATTATACCATCAAAATGTGTGGACATTCTAAATCCTGGCCACATACTATGCAATCTCCTCAAGATCACCCCTAAAATTGCTAGAAACTTAAAACTCGGGGAGAAATGTACAGATAAATCTATAGACAGCACTTTGTATGAGAAGGTGGGTGGCCCTGAGAAGGGCCTTTGTGTAGGGGAAGTGGGTAGGTGTTCATGAGGGTTTAGCCTCCGAATCCGTAGAGAGTGCGCCCCTGGCGTTTGAGAGCATAGACGACATCCATGGCGGTGACGGTCTTCCTCTTGGCGTGCTCGGTGTAGGTGACGGCATCGCGGATGACATTCTCCAGGAAAACCTTGAGCACTCCGCGGGTCTCCTCATAGATGAGTCCGGAGATGCGCTTGACACCCCCTCTGCGGGCCAAACGTCGGATGGCGGGTTTGGTGATGCCCTGGATGTTGTCCCGGAGCACCTTCCTGTGCCGCTTAGCGCCTCCTTTCCCCAGACCCTTCCCTCCTTTACCGCGACCAGACATGACTACGCTTCTCTGACAGTACAAAGAACTGAGATTAGCCGACTGTCCGCTCTCCTTTTATAGAGACTGTGCGGACCTGATTGAAACCATGCTGAGAAAAGGCGGAGTCACACCCATTCATTACACAGAATGTTTTTTTTTTTTCCCATGTGTAACGCTGCTAAACATTCTGCTGTTCTGAAAAATATTAAGGCAACAGAAATTTTTATCCAATCATCAGATATATGAATTTGTCAATAATAATTTAATGTTTAAAAAAATATATATATATATTACTCTGAAAAAGAAACATATATACGGGGATACCACAGCATATTAGTATTTCACATTCTCGGAACCTTATAAACCTCTGGCAGAGTGCGTGTTACAAAGTGGGAATTGATCTGATTCTTTAGTTCAGACGTGAAATATTTACTTTATTCATTAAATATAATAAAACAGCATCAGCCTATATCAAATAGCAAGTGTGCATTGATGGAACTAAAAGTACACTTAAGATATTGGTTCCGTCAACGCACATCATTTAATATTGTTTGATACTTTTAGCGCTGCATTTTTGTGTGTTTTATTACACGTTTAAGAATTTGGTAGGTTTATAGAGAAGCTGCTTTTTAACCTAATGGTCATTAATATTGATTATTACTCACTTAAGATATATCGGATTTTACCAATTCATAAGCGCTTGATATAGTTGGAAAGGGCTCGATATCTATCTATATAGATATCCTTTTGTATGCATTCATTGTACATATTTATCGGTGTCATGGTTACTATGTATTTATTGTTATACATATTCTGGTTGGGATATGAGGACAATCTTTCACTGATAAATGTCTGAAAGCGACAAATAAATATCAGTCAGTGACATTTCATGATCAGATCTGTATGTGATCATGACTTAATTTCTCCATCATATAGACAAGTAGAGATCTATAATAGAAGACATTTCTCTTTCATATTTTGTGTGAAGCAGTGATGAGATCCTGGATTCTGAGAACATATAGAAGTGTTTTCTCATGGTTGAGTAACAAACATAATTATTTCCTAATCATTCCGGACTAATGCAAATTAGAGCGCATATTTCTCCGGTAAATGTCTCATCCGATCATCTCCTCGGTGTAGGTTTTGGCGGTATAAGAGGGATGAATATTTATCTGTAACGATCTACACAATTCAGGCGGGCAAATTTAAAAACCGAGCCAATCACAGCTGTGGGCGGTTCCTCCATCAGCCAGTAATTCTGTCTTTTTATGAGGACTCCATAGAAATGTATTCCGAGATCTGTTCTCACCCCAGAAAACACTTGTTCGGTAGACTTTCCATTCATCTCTATAGCAGGGCGGATTCTGTATTCTGATGTCAAACCAAAACAATTCGGAAATTATTATTTCCAACGTATTTCTTATTATTGGTAAATAATTCCACTGAAATGAAAGGGACCAAGTTGATCAATGTTCCCGGAAGGGTCGGCTGAGTGGATCTGAGATGACTGTAACAGTCTATTGAATTCCTGAGATACATTTCTACGACAGAATTAGAACGTTGAGCAAATCACAGTTGTTGGAGATTCCTTTAGATCTTTTTCTTCTGGTGACTCTGAAGGAGGTGAAGGAGATCTGTGTCGCTTCTTAGTTGGAAGTATTCTTGTTTAGCATGCATGGAATAAAATCAAATCATCCGTCAGAACTAAAGGACGGAGAGCAATGAAGATCATTCCCTGTAATCACATCACTTTGTTCTATAAACTGCCATGAAATGAGAGAACATACAATCAGATCTCCCGATAACAATGTATGGGTGTCTTTATATGGAGGGGGTATAATGCCGAATCTTCCTACTTTATTAGTTAGTTATTGTAGAGAAGTGTGAAGAATACAAAATGTTTGCTTTTTAGAGTGAATTGTGTATCTGAGAATAGGAAAAAAGAAAAACAATGTACATGTGTCGGGCTCTTTGTATGGAGAGGTGGGTGGCTCTGAGAAGAGCCTTTGTTTTGTTGGGTAATGGAGGGGAATGAAGTGATCGGGATTACTTGGATTTGGTGGCCTTGTGGCTCTCGGTCTTCTTGGGCAGCAGCACGGCCTGGATGTTGGGCAGCACTCCTCCCTGGGCGATGGTGACGCCGCCCAGCAGCTTGTTGAGCTCCTCGTCGTTGCGGACAGCCAGCTGGAGGTGTCGGGGGATGATGCGGGTCTTCTTGTTGTCGCGGGCGGCGTTGCCGGCCAGCTCGAGAATCTCAGCCGTGAGATACTCGAGGACGGCAGCGAGATACACGGGAGCTCCGGCCCCGACCCGCTCGGCATAGTTGCCCTTCCTGAGTAGACGGTGAACACGACCGACTGGGAACTGCAGACCAGCCCGGGATGAGCGTGTCTTGGCCTTAGCCCGAACCTTGCCTCCTTGTTTGCCGCGTCCTGACATTGTAAGTAGATGATTGGGTTATTCAATGGAGAATATCACAACACATATCACTCCCCTTCATTTATACACTCAGTGCTCCGACGTCACACGCTGCGATTGGTCACGTTTGAATCCAGCCAATAGCGTTAAGACTTGTCTCTAGACCAATCTGTAATAGAAGGTAGGAAACCATGACGTCACTCTCCATCACATGATTGAATCCTCCAATAGAAGAGTGAGGAGGGGTGTGGACTCATTTGCATAGGACGCCTATATAAGCAGCACACGAGGACTCTGGTTTCTCTTCAAAACGCAAAAATCTTGAAGAGATGAGGAGATCCGCATTACTACCTTCGGGAAGTAGATGCGAGAGCCTTTGTAAAGGCTAAGAGCGAAGACGTCGAGGAACAAGGAAGGAAGCCGCCGAAGAACTCCTGAAGCGACTTCCAGACTTCTCGAAGATGGGGAAAAGCCAGAAGAAGACTGAAAAAGTGACTGATGAGACGAAGGAGACCGAAGAGATGATGAGGAAGAACCCTGCCCCAGCCACTTCCTCCGAGGTCCCCGAGAATGTCTCCGCCTCAACCTCCACCTCCATCCCGGCCGGCGCCAGCCAACCGAGACCAGCGAAGCCGAAACTGCCTGCAGACGGGCTGCCAACCTTGGAGCCCTGGATGAAGCAGACGGTCGTGCTGCAGCTGAAAGAGGTGAACGGAAGAGTCCCTGACATGACCTCGGAGATCTTCGGAAAGAAGATGATCCTGGAGCAGGGCTTCAGCAAAGCGGAGACGCTTTCGGTGCAGTCCTTCGCAAGAGGGATCTTCTACATCACTTTCGGGTCTTTCCAAGTCTGCAGACGATACTGGGAGATGGTGAAGACCAGTGGCCCTGAATCCCCTTTTCGGAAGTTCGTTGCGAACTGCCCTATAACACAGGACGAGAAGTGGGTGACGGTTGCCATGCGGAATCCCCACACCCAAAGCAGAGACATAACCACCTACCTACAGAGGTTTTGCACCGTGGTAAAGGACCCAGTCCGAATCCTTGATGTCAACGGCTTCTGGATTGGGAAGTGGTCTGTGCTATGCAAGCTCAGGAAAGACCGTTCGGGGGACTTACAGCACCTGCAGGCGTGCTTCTCGCTAGGATCATCTGCAGGACACCTTTTCTACTCTGGGATACCCTACAACTGCAACAGATGTGGCCGTCCCGGACACATGGGAAAGGAGTGTACAGAACTTGCTTGCAAGATCTGTCGGGTTACAGGCCACGAGACCAAGGACTGTCCTAGGCCCAAAGCCTGCAACCTCTGCGGATTGCCAGAGCACACCTTCAGGCACTGCCCCCAAAGGACCCGGACCTATGCTGGAGCCCTGATCCAGGGTAAACCAGCCTCCAGCTCTGGGAAGAAGCCGACCGAAAGCAAACCAAAAGAGCCTCGGAAGGCCACAGGTAAGTATACCCCTGCCCCAGCCCCTGTCCCTGTCCTTGTCCTTGCCCCTGTCCCCGTCCCTGTCCACGTCCCCTCCTCTGTCCCCTCCTCTGTCCCACCCCCACCCACCCCCTCTGGCTCAGAGGAGACCCTTCCTGCCCCACCGCCCACCCCAGACCTGTCCTCCATGGAGGACTTCCCCGCCCTCCCCCCTTCCACCCCTGCCAGTGGCCAAACAGGAGGCCGGAAACGGAAGCCTGTGAGCCCATTGGCAGAACAACCCGCCACCTCCACCAAACGGCCCAACGGGGTCCAGCACGAAAGCGCTGGACCAGGGCAAGTAGTGGAGGACCTGGAGTCTGCAGGTGAGGAAGGCGAGGAGGAGAATATGGCCGACTATGTGCCTATCCCCACCGCCAACTTCAGTGAGACAGTTGAGGAAGTCCTGGAGGAACTGGGCATAACCCAGTACCCAGAACAGGCAGCTGTGGAGATGGAGGAGCCACCCGCCCCCTTCGGGGAGGTAAGTTCGGCCCCTTGCTAACTAGACCTCATACCCCTTTTTCATTATGGCTGAGATCTCAATCTTTTCCATTAATGTGAGGAGTATCAAGGATACCTCTAGAATGCGAACGGCGCTGACTTTTCTTTCAACTCATCAGAGTGATGTTTACATGCTCCAGGAGTGCGGTCTTCCTCCTTTGAGAAGGTACAGTCATCTGACCTCTCAGTGGACCCTCGGTCCCTCCTACTGGTCCGGGGGTGGCAATTGCAGGAATGCAGGGGTAGCCATTCTTATCAGGGGGGGACGCTTCACGGTTGACTCCATCCATGAGCTTGTCTGTGGCCGTCTTTTGGTCATAGATGGCTCGTGGGCGGGAGAGCCAATTAGGCTCATCAACGTGTACGCCCCCCCAGATACGAATGCGCGCCTGGAACTTTTCCAGACCCTGCGGATGCAACTTGTCACCACCAGAGCAGTAGTGATCGGCGGTGATTTTAACTGTCCGATAGAGGAGGATGGCCGCAGTTCTAGCATATACGCAAAACTTGATGCTACTTCTAAACTGCTCAAGGAGATGATCTCGGAGGCATCCTTACGGGACGCCGTGGGATCCATAGGGCAAGGTACCGTGAATTATTCATGGTGCCGACCCGATGGATCTGTGCGTTCCAGGATTGACTTCGTGCTCACTTCAAGAGCAGTCAAGCATCGTGAGTTCTTCATGATCCCCTGCTTTTTCTCTGACCACAGGGCCATTCACTTTCGGGGTGAACTGGGCGAGAGCTTTGCTCACGGACCAGGTTCCTGGAAGCTGAATACCACCCTGCTGGAAAATGAGGAATTGATGGGGGAACTCCGGGAGGCCTATGCCTCTTGGACGGAGGAAAAGAGATTCTTCGGAATGGTAAGTGATTGGTGGGAGGTTGTGAAAGTTAAGCTGCGCAGCTTCTTTCAGGCAAGGGGACGACAGCAAGTGTGTGCAAGGAAGAAGGAACTCAGGAGACTGCAACGTGAGTTGCAGTCCCTGCAGGACCTTCACCACTGCGGCTGGGACGTTAGGCAGGACCTGGAGGACACCAAGAAGAGCCTGAAAGGGTACTTTGAGGAAGAATCCAGGCACATTGTCTTCCGTGCCAAGGTGGAGAATCTTGAGAAAGGTGAGAAGTGTAACTCTTTCTTTTTCAGGAAACTCCATTCAGGACACACTCCCTTGTCTGAACTGCGTGACGAGACCGGAACTCTCCAGAAGGGAAAGGAGGCTGTAATGCAAGTAGTTGAAGACTACTACACCAACCTCTACTCCCCGAAAGAAACGGACTCGGAGGCAGCCGACAGGTTCCTGTCAGGTATCACTAACCAAATTGATCCTGCAGGTTCATCGACCGTCAACGCCCCCCTGGTGTTGGAGGAGCTGCACTCTGCCGCTAAATCCTTTAGGCGGGGCAGGACCCCGGGCTGCGATGGTCTCCCAGTTGAGCTCTATGTAGCCCTGTGGGACCTCGTGGGCCCGGACCTGCTCGAGCTGTACGAGGAGATGGTGGTGGAGGGCAGAATGCCTCCTTCACTGAGAGAGGGGATGATCACGATTTTGTATAAGCGCAAAGGGGAGAGATCGGACCTGAAACATTGGCGTCCGATCTCTCTTTTGAACGTGGACTACAAAATCCTCGCCAAGGTTTTGGCCAACAGGCTGAAATCTGTCATCGGACAGATCATCCACCCGGATCAAACTTGTGGCATTCCTGGCAGAAGGATTGCAGACAGCCTCGCGCTTGTCAGGGACACGGTCCAGTACATCCAGGACCGCCGTGTGCATGCGGCCCTGGTCAGTCTTGACCAGGAGAAGGCCTTTGACCGTGTCTCCCATGAGTTCATGTGCAGAACCCTGCGCAGGCTTGGTCTTGGGGAACTGTTTTGTTCGTATGTGAATGTAATGTATAAAGACATTTGTAGTTTGGTGCTGGTAAATGGTTGGAAAACTGACCCCTTTGAGGTTCTCTCGGGGGTCAGACAAGGCTGCCCTCTCTCACCTCTGCTTTTTGTTTGCTGTATAGAGCTATTCGCCCAAAGCATCAGACGGAACCCAGAGATCAGAGGGATTACCGCACCAGGACCGGAAAGACGGGAGGTCAAGTGCTCGCTCTACATGGATGACGTGACGGTGTTCTGTGCCGACCAGCGCTCCATCGACACACTCGTCCAGACGTGCGAGGACTTCGGCCAAGCTTCGGGGGCAAAGGTCAACTGCGGGAAGTCGGAAGTCATGCTCTTCGGAAAGTGGTTCCTGCCTTCTTCTGCACCCATACCGTTCAGCCTCAAAGCGGACTTCATCAAAATTCTTGGAGTCTGGTTTGGAGCGGAGGGCGCAGCCCTGAAGTCCTGGGAGGAAAGACTGGCTAAGATGAGACAGAAGTTTGGACTTTGGAGCAACAGAGTACTTACCATCGAAGGGAAAACACTGGTACTCCGCAGCGAGATTCTCCCTGTGTTGCAGTACCTCGCCCAGGCCTGGCCCCCCCGGGACAACACCTGCAAGGCCATCACCAGGGCGGTGTTTCACTTCATCTGGGGCTCCAAAATGGACAGAGTAAAGCGGACTGTTATGTTCAAGGAACCTCTCAAGGGCGGTAAGGGCGTGCCTGACATCGCCACATTACTGAGGGTGTTCTTTGCCTGTAACTGCATCCGCAGGACTTTGGTTGACAGAACTGTGGACTCTGGCGGTAACTCCATGTCCCGTTTTTTCCTCCTGCCTCTTTGGAAGTCTCTTGGATGGGACAAATGGGACAGTTCCATCCCCTACAACTGGGATGCTCCATGGTATTACTTGGATACTTTCAAGTTCATCAAGGAGCTGGGACTGCATGGAGTTAAGCCCGACTTGTGGAAGCCAAAAACTATCTACAAGTTGATCAGAGCATCGGACATCTTGGAGTCGATTCCAGGCCTCCCTTCAGCCACTTGCAAAGTGGTTTGGAGGAATGTTTCTTCAAAGAGACTCATCAACAGGCACAAAGATCAGGCATGGATGGCAATCCAAGGGGGATTGCTACTCAGGACATTCTTGCATGCCAGAAACCTGTGCAGATACAGGCACTGCCCCTTTTGCATCATCCAGGAGGAAACATCGTATCATGTTTTCTGGGAGTGCCCCTTTGCACAGGGCCTGTTGACGGCCTTGGAACCTGAACTTAAAGACTTTGTACCACAGACTGCTATTACACACTTTGGTGTGTTAAACGGACTCTTCTGTGGAACTCATTCACAGGAGGACATTGACAGTGCCTGGCGGGTGCTGTGTTGTTTTAAAGACGCTTTATGGTACGCCAGGAACCGCCGCGTACACCACCGGCAGAGGATGTCCATTGAGGACTGTCGCAGACTGACCCTCAGTCTGCTGAGAGACTATACCTTGATAGACTTTAAGGAGGAAGAGGACGTCTAAAGATTTCCCCTTCCCCCTGACATTGACATTTCTTGACACGTTTTTTTTTGAACTACTGTTTTCAGGGTAATGCGGCGTCATGCACGATGTGATGTTTCGGGGTTAAACAACTCTGCGCAACACATCAGGCATCATACCGCAGAATGGGTTGAATGAATGTAATTTAATTGAATGCTTGCAACTGTATTGAGATGTAGTGTATTTATGCGCTGCGTCGCAGTACAGAGAATGTACCCTGTCAAAAGTATTTGATTTTTGTATATTTGCTTTGCAAAATAAACTTAAATATTGCCTAATAATGCCTGAACCAGCCAAGTCCGCCCCGGCGCCCAAAAAGGGCTCCAAGAAAGCCGTCACCAAGAGCCAGAAGAAGGATGGCAAGAAGCGGAGGAAGAGCAGGAAGGAGAGTTATGCCATCTACGTGTACAAGGTGCTCAAGCAGGTCCACCCCGACACCGGCATCTCCTCCAAGGCCATGGGCATCATGAACTCCTTTGTCAATGACATCTTCGAGCGCATCGCCGGAGAATCTTCCCGCCTGGCTCATTACAACAAGCGCCGCACCATCACCTCCCGGGAGATCCAGACCGCCGTCCGCCTCCTCCTGCCCGGAGAGCTGGCCAAGCACGCCGTCTCCGAGGGCACCAAGGCCGTCACCAAGTACACCAGCGCCAAGTAATCCCCCCATCATCATCATCCCAACACAAGACACAAAGGCTCTTCTAAGAGCCACCCACCATTTCCATCAATGAGCTCTCATCACATTGTATCAATTAGAGATTCTAAACATTGGTGAAAAATAAACTAATTGTATGATATCAATCATGTTTGTGTAATCTGACGGAGTTATACATTTGTGGATGTTTTAGAATAAATCCATCCGAATACCATCTATTCTTCCAGATTTCCTTTATTGAGGAATTCCAGTTTTTTTTTTTTTTTTTTTTTTTTTTTGCCCCGTTCTGTAGAATGGATAGCCGGAACATCTAATTTTTACATGAATATTGTCGGCTAGTGGGAACAAAAAACATCCAATATCTTCCCGTGTAAAAGGCTTGCATTTTATCACCACTAGGTGTCAGTGTTGGACAGGGAATACATGGGAGTTATTTTCCGAAACTAGATAGCGGATTTTTATAGTACACATTCTATAATATCTTTTCATTGTATACTTTTTGACCGATAAGTTTTTTTTCCCTTTTATAAATGATCTTAAACTTTTCACAAATCGTGTTAATTTTCGGAGACACATATACAGGGGGATGCTTACATATTAGGAATAGTTTAAGGATCATCTGCTCAGAATATTTACCAATACATCCCCTTGTGATGTATTTGTGTTATACAGCATCAACTTCCTTTATGGGAGTCCAAATATAATACATATACACACACAATCATCGACTCACCTTAAATCGGGGGAGAGACTGTCTGTGTCATCTAATTTACTGAAATATTGGGCACAAATGATCCATTCTCAATGTTTCTGATTCTTACACTGAGAAGGAGTCTCTAATCTTTGATTTTGAACATATTTCTTTACATTGCAAGCTCAATTAGTAGGGCCCTCGTATTCCGTTTGTATTGAGCTGCATTGTGATTGTACTGTCAGACTTTTTTTTTTTTTTTTTATTGTAAAGAGCTGTGCAAATTGTTGGCGCTATATAAATCCTGTATAATAATGTAGTACACCAGCGCCAAGCAAATCCCCATCATCCGAACAGGACACACATGCTCTTCTTAGAGCCACCCGTGTACTACATATCAGAGCTGTCACCTCCTAATGTTGACATGATATCATGAGAATTATAGTTCAAATAATGTTTTTGGTGCATTGTTTGACAAATAAAACCTTAATGTACATTGATAGGATTGATAATGACATCTAGATGTCGCGCTGCGTCCATCCCTCAAATCCCCCGGTAGGAGTTAGCGGCACACCGTTTAGAATGTTTACATGGGGAATAGATTGAAAGGGGAATGTAAATCCAGCAATAGGAGTTCATGATGTAATGCTGATCCACATGGACCATCTAGAAATAATGATGCACCATCCCGGATCTGTCCGGAGCTGGGGGGATGATGCTGGGGGGAGACAACTCATTGTCTGCTCAGCGATCTGTCCCCTCCATGTTAGTACATCATTGTGCTGAATAGAACAAGCTGTACAAGTCACCTTTCTACCTGTTATTCACAAACCACGGAATTATCCGATCAGTGAGATCGGAGGAGGATTTTCTGTCTCAATTACTGTATTATGGAGATAATCAGTCCAATGTCAGAGCTCCTGATTCGTACACATTGTATGATGTGGAGGGAACTCCCAACCCCACACAAAGAAGGTAACTCTAACACAGTTAACGGGCAGATCTTAGCGGGCATTTTAAAAATGCCGCGTTTTTTAAGTAAACCAATCATGAAAAGGGGTGTGAGTTAGTTCTCCAATCAGAAGACAGTGATGTGTATAAATAGGCGCCGCACAGCCCGTATTCTATCACACTTGTGTTTCATCAGCCATGGCAAGAACCAAGCAGACCGCTCGTAAGTCCACCGGAGGGAAAGCTCCCCGCAAGCAGCTGGCTACCAAAGCCGCCCGCAAGAGCGCCCCGGCCACCGGCGGAGTCAAGAAGCCTCACCGCTACAGGCCCGGCACCGTCGCTCTCCGAGAGATCCGACGCTACCAGAAATCCACCGAGCTGCTCATCCGCAAGCTGCCCTTCCAGCGCCTCGTCCGAGAGATCGCCCAGGACTTCAAGACCGACCTGCGCTTCCAGAGCTCCGCCGTCATGGCTCTGCAGGAGGCCTCCGAGGCTTATCTCGTAGGACTCTTCGAGGACACCAACCTCTGCGCCATCCACGCCAAGAGGGTCACCATCATGCCCAAAGACATACAGCTGGCACGCCGCATCCGTGGAGAGAGGGCATAATCTACTCCGCCGACATCCTCATCACCCCCTCCGACACACAAAACAAAGGCTCTTCTCAGAGCCACCACATCCTCCTCACAAAGAGCTCCATACAATCTCCTCCCTACTACATCATACGAATACTTCCTCTACACCCCCCCCCCCCCCACACCACATGTATTTAATTTTTCTCATTGTATTTTCTACTCACTTCATTTCTTATTCTAAGAGAATGTCTGTTAAGTAGAAATAGTGTTTCTTCTCTGCATTCATCTCTAATATCTCTAAAACCTTTACAAAGTAACAATTCACACTTCTCTCTAAGAAGGAGATCTTTTCTCGCGCCGCTCTGTTCCCAACATACTACAATGTAACATAGGAAAACAAAACAAGTTCCTAGAAAGATTCTGTTCATTTCTCTGTACTTCTCTCACCATTGCCAGGAGATCGGGGAAACATAACCTGTTCAAGATAAATACAAAGTCACCCCTCCCCCTCCTGTAAACAGATCCCGAGATCACCTATTTCTCAGCTCGGGTGTATAAATGATACAACTGACTAGTATTAAATCGCACACTCCATATTAATTTTTCTGCTGCATGAAGATATTTTTCTACCACAGGAATCTCTCCTCTGCTATTCTCCAATCTCCCCTCTCACACGCACAGGTGACATTGTTACACCTTCCCATCAGCACATCTTACACTCTCTTCACATTATCTACAGAAGACTATGATTGGCACCCTGTAGAGAGTTGTACATTTCTCATTCCAAGCATCAAATCATTTTTTTTTTTTATGTCAGCCAATCACCAGATAGTGATCAGTACTGTGAGTGCACAACACCATCCTCTGCCCCCCGAAATGTCATCGCTGTGCAGTTTGCAATTTGAAAATAGTCTGATCAGCCAATCACAGCCTCTTGTGGTTCCTGTGTTGGCGAATAAGACCATGTATGTCATTTTATGGGGAGCCGGGAGATAAAAATGCAATTCAAATGTGACATCGGGGCTGCTAATCATCTTCATATTTTTAGGAGAACATATGGAATTCTATGACAGCGAAGAGTCCCTTCGCTGTAATAGAAGTCCATAACACTATGTTTTTTTTTTTGCTGATCATTCTAACATGCCCGATCAGTACAAGGATTCCCCTTATACCGATCACATGAAATATTGAAGATCCTGAACAACCATCTAGAAAGAGGAAGTGTGAATAATACCCCCCCCCCCCCCCCCCCAGATACCAGACAGTGGTCGGGGATCTCCAGGGCTCCAATCTTCACATGAAATGGATCGTTGCAGGGGCCCAGAAAACCTTTTATATCAGGAGGGATCTCTAGTAATCTTTGTGCGATTTATCATATCAAATCTGAGATTCTCTGCAAGGGACAAATGTACAATGTGTGATGGGAACATGCGATCTCATCTAGACCGTGTGCAAAATCTATATGGCTCCTAGTGAGTGTAGGTAGGTATGTGCGGCTCTGTTAGGAGGAGATGGGTGGCTCTGAGAAGAGCCTTTGTGTGGGGTGGAGATGAAGGGGGTGTCCGGCTACTGCTGCCTTTATCTCTTCTTCGGAGCGGCCCTCTTGGGCTTGGCTGCTGTCTTAGGCTTAGCCGCCTTCTTAGCCGGACTTTTGGCGGCTTTTTTCGGCTTGGCTGCCGCTTTGGGCTTTTTGGGGCTCTTTGTTGCCTTCTTGGCGGGAGCAGCTGCAGGCTTTGCCGGTTTCTTGGCGGCCTTCTTGGGGCTCTTGGCGACCTTCTTGGGGCTCTTGGCCGCTTTGGTGGGGGCTTTCTTCTTGGGGGACTTGGCCGGCTTCTTGGCTGCCACAGGTTTCTTGGGAGACTTGGCCGCAGCCGATGGCTTCTTGTTGGCGATTTTCTTGGCCTTGTCGCCCTCTTGCTGCTTCTTGTTGATCTTGAAGGATCCGGAGGCGCCATGTCCTTTGACCTGGACGAGGCTCCCCTTAGTCACCAGCCCCCTGATGCCAGCCTTGAGGCGGCTGTTGTTCTTCTCCACATCGTATCCTCCGGCGGACAGGACCTTCTTGAGGGCGGCCAGGGAGACCCCGCTGCGCTCTTTGGAAGCGGCCACGGCTTGGAGGAGGAGCTCGGACACGCTGGGACCGGACGGCTTCTTGCTGCCTTTCTTGGCTCCTCCGGCTGCTGCCTTCTTAGTCGGCTTCTTCTTAGCGGCGGGCTCCGCTGGAGGAGCGGCGGCTGGGGCGCTTTCAGTCTCTGTCATGATTTTGCAAAAGTACAAATAGATACAATTGGTTGCGCCGCTCAGGCTTATATAAAGACGTTCTGCACTGCTATTGGTTGGTACAAAGCTTTAGTCTGTACTGCTATTGGTCGCACATACGACACGCCCACTGACTGTCACTCCTGAGTTGGTGAATCTTCTCTCTCTTGTTGTGTTTCCCGGGCAGAGAGAAAAACGATTTTATTCTGAAATTAAACAATGTCCTATCTTCATCGGGGACCCGATCTGCTCACTGGACTGTCACTTATCGGGGGTCACTTACAGCTACCGGGAGCTGCTGAGGAGGCTGAACACAGAGGCTGCAAACACAGCCATCCTCCTGAGTGTGTGTCCCATTCTTCCTCTTATCTTCTTTTCTACACACATTCTACACAGAAAACAATCTTCTCACATCTCCCACTAGAATGATCTCCACATTAGATGAGTGGAGAGTGACCACCAGGAAACATTTCCCTCTAATACAGAACTCTGCTCATCTATAGCTGAGAAGAAGGAGCCTGGAACAAAAACGCCAGCCGGTGACATGAGATCCTTGTGTGATGTGATGGCAGAAATTGTTATACATACAAATGTCTCAGCTGATTACACAATTTCATGTTTGATGTTCTATATATTATTATCTGGTCACTATGATACATATATTGGTATCCAGATACTTTGAGTACGTTTATCGATCTGTGTTACTACACAGCTATATAGTCTACTCAGGTATCATGTTTGCTTTGTATCCTTCTATCTAGAATATAAGTGATAATTTCAGTAACAAGAACTTTGCTGAAAATCCTAAAATAGTGTAACTTGAGGTGAATCTTGATAGAAAATTTTGGCTATTTGTAGATTAGTGAGCGCCGAGCGGTGGATTTATTTTTAGACAAAAAAAAAAAAAAAAAAAAAACACACAGAAACATACTCACCACAAACCTTATTTTATTTGAATGGTCATTTTTCAGGACAGGGTTTCAGATTTTGTTTATTTTATTTTTTTTTGGGTGGAGTCCTTGAATCTTTTTTTTTTCTAGTCTTCTCCCAAGCTATGTTCAAGAGAGTTAAGGCCAGGCATGGTCATCACCTACAGCCACTTCACCCTGAAAGCGTCTGATCTCGGAGGCTAAGTAGGGTCGTGCCTGGTTAGTACCTGGATGGGAGACCGCCTGGGAATACCAGGTGCTGTAGGCTTTTTTTTTTTTTTTTTTTTTTTTTTTGTGGTGGAGTACTTGAATCTTTTCTTCTAGTCTTTCTTCCAAGCTATCTTCAAGAGAGTTAAGGCCAGCCATGGTTTTCGGCTACGGCCACGTCACCTTGAAAGCGCCCGATCTTGACTGATTTTGGAGGCTAAGCAGGGTCGGGCCTGGTTAGTACCTGGATGGGAGACCGCCTGGGAATACCAGGTGCTGTAGGCTTTTTTGTTTTGGTGGAGTCTTGAATCTCTTTTTTCCCCCAGTCTTTCTTCCATGCTATCTTCAAGAGAGTTAAGGACAGCTATGGTTATCGCCTACGGCCACATCACCTTGAATGCGCCCGATCTCGTCTGATCTCGGAGGCTAAGCAGGGTCGGGCCTGGTTAGTACCTGGATGGGAGACCGCCTGGGAATACCAGGTGCTGTAGGCTTTTTTGTTTTGGTGGAGTCTTGAATCTATTTTTTCCCCCAGTCTTTCTTCCATGCTATCTTCAAGAGAGTTAAGGACAGCCATGGTTATTGCCTACGGCCACATCACCTTGAAAGCGCCCGATCTCGTCTGATCTCGGAGGCTAAGCAGGGTCGTGCCTGGTTAGTACCTGGATGGGAGACCGCCTGGGAATACCAGGTGCTGTAGGCTTTTTTGTTTTGGTGGAGTCTTGAATCTCTTTTTTCCCCCAGTCTTTCTTCCATGCTATCTTCAAGAGAGTTAAGGACAGCCATGGTTATCGCCTACGGCCACATCACCTTGAAAGCGCCCGATCTCGTCTGATCTCGGAGGCTAAGCAGGGTCGGGCCTGGTTAGTACCTGGATGGGAGATGGCCTGGGAATACCAGGTGCTGTCGGCTTTTTTGTTTTGGTGGAGTCTTGAATCTCTTTTTTCCCCCAGTCTTTCTTCCATGCTATCTTCAAGAGAGTTAAGGACAGCCATGGTTATCGCCTACGGCCACATCACCTTGAAAGCGCCCGATCTCGTCTGATCTCGGAGGCTAAGCAGGGTCGGGCCTGGTTAGTACCTGGATGGGAGACCGCCTGGGAATACCAGGTGCTGTAGGCTTTTTTGTTTTGGTGGAGTCTTGAATCTCTTTTTTCCCCCAGTCTTTCTTCCATGCTATCTTCAAGAGAGTTAAGGACAGCCATGGTTATCGCCTACGGCCACATCACCTTGAAAGCGCCCGATCTCGTCTGATCTCGGAGGCTAAGCAGGGTCGGGCCTGGTTAGTACCTGGATGGGAGACCGCCTGGGAATACCAGGTGCTGTAGGCTTTTTTGTTTTGGTGGAGTCTTGAATCTCTTTTTTCCCCCAGTCTTTCTTCCATGCTATCTTCAAGAGAGTTAAGGACAGCCATGGTTATCGCCTACGGCCACATCACCTTGAAAGCGCCCGATCTCGTCTGATCTCGGAGGCTAAGCAGGGTCGGGCCTGGTTAGTACCTGGATGGGAGACCGCCTGGGAATACCAGGTGCTGTAGGCTTTTTTGTTTTGGTGGAGTCTTGAATCTCTTTTTTCCCCCGTCTTTCTTCCATGCTATCTTCAAGAGAGTTAAGGACAGCCATGGTTATCGCCTACGGCCACATCACCTTGAAAGCGCCCGATCTCGTCTGATCTCGGAGGCTAAGCAGGGTCGGGCCTGGTTAGTACCTGGATGGGAGACCGCCTGGGAATACCAGGTGCTGTAGGCTTTTTTGTTTTGGTGGAGTCTTGAATCTCTTTTTTCCCCCAGTCTTTCTTCCATGCTATCTTCAAGAGAGTTAAGGACAGCCATGGTTATCGCCTACGGCCACATCACCTTGAAAGCGCCCGATCTCGTCTGATCTCGGAGGCTAAGCAGGGTCGGGCCTGGTTAGTACCTGGATGGGAGACCGCCTGGGAATACCAGGTGCTGTAGGCTTTTTTGTTTTGGTGGAGTCTTGAATCTCTTTTTTCCCCCAGTCTTTCTTCCATGCTATCTTCAAGAGAGTTAAGGACAGCCATGGTTATCGCCTACGGCCACATCACCTTGAAAGCGCCCGATCTCGTCTGATCTCGGAGGCTAAGCAAGGTCGGGCCTGGTTAGTACCTGGATGGGAGACCGCCTGGGAATACCAGGTGCTGTAGGCTTTTTTGTTTTGGTGGAGTCTTGAATCTCTTTTTTCCCCCAGTCTTTCTTCCATGCTATCTTCAAGAGAGTTAAGGACAGCCATGGTTATCGCCTACGGCCACATCACCTTGAAAGCGCCCGATCTCGTCTGATCTCGGAGGCTAAGCAGGGTCGGGCCTGGTTAGTACCTGGATGGGAGACCGCCTGGGAATACCAGGTGCTGTAGGCTTTTTTGTTTTGGTGGAGTCTTGAATCTCTTTTTTCCCCCAGTCTTTCTTCCATGCTATCTTCAAGAGAGTTAAGGACAGCCATGGTTATCGCCTACGGCCACATCACCTTGAAAGCGCCCGATCTCGTCTGATCTCGGAGGCTAAGCAAGGTCGGGCCTGGTTAGTACCTGGATGGGAGACCGCCTGGGAATACCAGGTGCTGTAGGCTTTTTTGTTTTGGTGGAGTCTTGAATCTCTTTTTTCCCCCAGTCTTTCTTCCATGCTATCTTCAAGAGAGTTAAGGACAGCCATGGTTATCGCCTACGGCCACATCACCTTGAAAGCGCCCGATCTCGTCTGATCTCGGAGGCTAAGCAGGGTCGGGCCTGGTTAGTACCTGGATGGGAGACCGCCTGGGAATACCAGGTGCTGTAGGCTTTTTTGTTTTGGTGGAGTCTTGAATCTCTTTTTTCCCCCAGTCTTTCTTCCATGCTATCTTCAAGAGAGTTAAGGACAGCCATGGTTATCGCCTACGGCCACATCACCTTGAAAGCGTCTGATCTCGGAGGCTAAGCAAGGTCGGGCCTGGTTAGTACCTGGATGGGAGACCGCCTGGGAATACCAGGTGCTGTAGGCTTTTTTGTTTTGGTGGAGTCTTGAATCTCTTTTTTCCCCCAGTCTTTCTTCCATGCTATCTTCAAGAGAGTTAAGGACAGCCATGGTTATCGCCTACGGCCACATCACCTTGAAAGCGCCCGATCTCGTCTGATCTCGGAGGCTAAGCAGGGTCGGGCCTGGTTAGTACCTGGATGGGAGACCGCCTGGGAATACCAGGTGCTGTAGGCTTTTTTGTTTTGGTGGAGTCTTGAATCTCTTTTTTCCCCCAGTCTTTCTTCCATGCTATCTTCAAGAGAGTTAAGGACAGCCATGGTTATCGCCTACGGCCACATCACCTTGAAAGCGCCCGATCTCGTCTGATCTCGGAGGCTAAGCAGGGTCGGGCCTGGTTAGTACCTGGATGGGAGACCGCCTGGGAATACCAGGTGCTGTAGGCTTTTTTGTTTTGGTGGAGTCTTGAATCTCTTTTTTCCCCCAGTCTTTCTTCCATGCTATCTTCAAGAGAGTTAAGGACAGCCATGGTTATCGCCTACGGCCACATCACCTTGAAAGCGCCCGATCTCGTCTGATCTCGGAGGCTAAGCAGCGTCGGGCCTGGTTAGTACCTGGATGGGAGACCGCCTGGGAATACCAGGTGCTGTAGGCTTTTTTGTTTTGGTGGAGTCTTGAATCTCTTTTTTCCCCCAGTCTTTCTTCCATGCTATCTTCAAGAGAGTTAAGGACAGCCATGGTTATCGCCTACGGCCACATCACCTTGAAAGCGCCCGATCTCGTCTGATCTCGGAGGCTAAGCAGGGTCGGGCCTGGTTAGTACCTGGATGGGAGACCGCCTGGGAATACCAGGTGCTGTAGGCTTTTTTGTTTTGGTGGAGTCTTGAATCTCTTTTTTCCCCCAGTCTTTCTTCCATGCTATCTTCAAGAGAGTTAAGGACAGCCATGGTTATCGCCTATGGCCACATCACCTTGAAAGCGCCCGATCTCGTCTGATCTCGGAGGCTAAGCAAGGTCGGGCCTGGTTAGTACCTGGATGGGAGACCGCCTGGGAATACCAGGTGCTGTAGGCTTTTTTGTTTTGGTGGAGTCTTGAATCTCTTTTTTCCCCCAGTCTTTCTTCCATGCTATCTTCAAGAGAGTTAAGGACAGCCGTGGTTATCGCCTACGGCCACATCACCTTGAAAGCGCCCGATCTCGTCTGATCTTGGAGGCTAAGCAGGGTCGGGCCTGGTTAGTACCTGGATGGGAGACCGCCTGGGAATACCAGGTGCTGTAGGCTTTTTTGTTTTGGTGGAGTCTTGAATCTCTTTTTTCCCCCAGTCTTTCTTCCATGCTATCTTCAAGAGAGTTAAGGACAGCCATGATTATCGCCTACGGCCACATCACCTTGAAAGCGCCCAATCTCGTCTGATCTCGGAGACTAAGCAAGGTCGGGCCTGGTTAGTACCTGGATGGGAGACCGCCTGGGAATACCAGGTGCTGTAGGCTTTTTTGTTTTGGTGGAGTCTTGAATCTCTTTTTCCCGCATTCTTTCTTCCATGCTATCTTCAAGAGAGTTAAGGACAGCCATGGTTATCGCCTACGGCCACATCACCTTGAAAGCGCCCGATCTCGTCTGATCTCGGAGGCTAAGCAGGGTCGGGCCTGGTTAGTACCTGGATGGGAGACCGCCTGGGAATACCAGGTGCTGTAGGCTTTTTTGTTTTGGTGGAGTCTTGAATCTCTTTTTTCCCCCAGTCTTTCTTCCATGCTATCTTCAAGAGAGTTAAGGACAGCCATGGTTATCGCCTACGGCCACATCACCTTGAAAGCGCCTGATCTCGTCTGATCTCGGAGGCTAAGCAAGGTCGGGCCTGGTTAGTACCTGGATGGGAGACCGCCTGGGAATACCAGGTGCTGTAGGCTTTTTTGTTTTGGTGGAGTCTTGAATCTCTTTTTTCCCCCAGTCTTTCTTCCATGCTATCTTCAAGAGAGTTAAGGACAGCCATGGTTATTGCCTACGGCCACATCACCTTGAAAACGCCCGATCTCGTCTGATCTCGGAGGCTAAGCAAGGTCGGGCCTGGTTAGTACCTGGATGCGAGACCGCCTGGGAATACCAGGTGCTGTAGGCTTTTTTGTTTTGGTGGAGTCTTGAATCTCTTTTTTCCCCCAGTCTTTCTTCCATGCTATCTTCAAGAGAGTTAAGGACAGCCATGGTTATCGCCTACGGCCACATCACCTTGAAAGCGCCCGATCTCGTCTGATCTCGGAGGCTAAGCAGGGTCGGGCCTGAATAGTACCTGGATGGGAGACCGCCTGGCAATACCAGGTGCTGTAGGCTTTTTTGTTTTGGTGGAGTCTTGAATCTCTTTTTTCCCCCAGTCTTTCTTCCATGCTATCTTCAAGAGAGTTAAGGACAGCCATGGTTATCGCCTACGGCCACATCACCTTGAAAGCGCCCGATCTCGTCTGATCTCGGAGGCTAAGCAGGGTCGGGCCTGGTTAGTACCTGGATGGGAGACCGCCTGGGAATACCAGGTGCTGTAGGCTTTTTTGTTTTGGTGGAGTCTTGAATCTCTTTTTTCCCCCAGTCTTTCTTCCATGCTATCTTCAAGAGAGTTAAGGACAGCCATGGTTATCGCCTACGGCCACATCACCTTGAAAGCGCCCGATCTCGTCTGATCTCGGAGGCTAAGCAGGGTCGGGCCTGGTTAGTACCTGGATGGGAGACCGCCTGGGAATACCAGGTGCTGTAGGCTTTTTTGTTTTGGTGGAGTCTTGAATCTCTTTTTTCCCCCAGTCTTTCTTCCATGCTATCTTCAAGAGAGTTAAGGACAGCCATGGTTATCGCCTATGGCCACATCACCTTGAAAGCGCCCGATCTCGTCTGATCTCGGAGGCTAAGCAGGGTCGGGCCTGGTTAGTACCTAGATGGGAGACCGCCTGGGAATACCAGGTGCTGTAGGCTTTTTTGTTTTGGTGGAGTCTTGAATCTCTTTTTTCCCCCAGTCTTTCTTCCATGCTATCTTCAAGAGAGTTAAGGACAGCCATGGTTATCGCCTACGGCCACATCACCTTGAAAGCACCCGATCTCGTCTGATCTCGGAGGCTAAGCAGGGTCGGGCCTGGTTAGTACCTGGATGGGAGACCGCCTGGGAATACCAGGTGCTGTAGGCTTTTTTGTTTTGGTGGAGTCTTGAATCTCTTTTTTCCCCCAGTCTTTCTTCCATGCTATCTTCAAGAGAGTTAAGGACAGCCATGGTTATCGCCTATGGCCACATCACCTTGAAAGCGCCCGATCTCGTCTGATCTCGGAGGCTAAGCAGGGTCGGGCCTGGTTAGTACCTAGATGGGAGACCGCCTGGGAATACCAGGTGCTGTAGGCTTTTTTGTTTTGGTGGAGTCTTGAATCTCTTTTTTCCCCCAGTCTTTCTTCCATGCTATCTTCAAGAGAGTTAAGGACAGCCATGGTTATCGCCTACGGCCACATCACCTTGAAAGCACCCGATCTCGTCTGATCTCGGAGGCTAAGCAGGGTCGGGCCTGGTTAGTACCTGGATGGGAGACCGCCTGGGAATACCAGGTGCTGTAGGCTTTTTTGTTTTGGTGGAGTCTTGAATCTCTTTTTTCCCCCAGTCTTTCTTCCATGCTATCTTCAAGAGAGTTAAGGACAGCCATGGTTATCGCCTACGGCCACATCACCTTGAAAGCGCCCGATCTCGTCTGATCTCGGAGGCTAAGCAGGGTCGGGCCTGGTTAGTACCTGGATGGGAGACCGCCTGGGAATACCAGGTGCTGTAGGCTTTTTTGTTTTGGTGGAGTCTTGAATCTCTTTTTTCCCCCAGTCTTTCTTCCATGCTATCTTCAAGAGAGTTAAGGACAGCCATGGTTATCGCCTACGGCCACATCACCTTGAAAGCGCCCGATCTCGTCTGATCTCGGAGGCGAAGCAGGGTCGGGCCTGGTTAGTACCTGGATGGGAGACCGCCTGGGAATACCAGGTGCTGTAGGCTTTTTTGTTTTGGTGGAGTCTTGAATCTCTTTTTTCCCCCAGTCTTTCTTCCATGCTATCTTCAAGAGAGTTAAGGACAGCCATGGTTATCGCCTACGGCCACATCACCTTGAAAGCGCCCGATCTCGTCTGATCTCGGAGGCTAAGCAGGGTCGGGCCTGGTTAGTACCTGGATGGGAGACCGCCTGGGAATACCAGGTGCTGTAGGCTTTTTTGTTTTGGTGGAGTCTTGAATCTCTTTTTTCCCCCAGTCTTTCTTCCATGCTATCTTCAAGAGAGTTAAGGACAGCCATGGTTATCGCCTACGGCCACATCACCTTGAAAGCGCCCGATCTCGTCTGATCTCGGAGGCTAAGCAGGGTCGGGCCTGGTTAGTACCTGGATGGGAGACCGCCTGGGAATACCAGGTGCTGTAGGCTTTTTTGTTTTGGTGGAGTCTTGAATCTCTTTTTTCCCCCAGTCTTTCTTCCATGCTATCTTCAAGAGAGTTAAGGACAGCCATGGTTATCGCCTACGGCCACATCACCTTGAAAGCGCCCGATCTCGTCTGATCTCGGAGGCTAAGCAGGGTCGGGCCTGGTTAGTACCTGGATGGGAGACCGCCTGGGAATACCAGGTGCTGTAGGCTTTTTTGTTTTGGTGGAGTCTTGAATCTCTTTTTTCCCCCAGTCTTTCTTCCATGCTATCTTCAAGAGAGTTAAGGACAGCCATGGTTATCGCCTACGGCCACATCACCTTGAAAGCGCCCGATCTCGTCTGATCTCGGAGGCTAAGCAGGGTCGGGCCTGGTTAGTACCTGGATGGGTGACCGCCTGGGAATACCAGGTGCTGTAGGCTTTTTTGTTTTGGTGGAGTCTTGAATCTCTTTTTTCCCCCAGTCTTTCTTCCATGCTATCTTCAAGAGAGTTAAGGACAGCCATGGTTATCGCCTACGGCCACATCACCTTGAAAGCGCCCGATCTCGTCTGATCTCGGAGGCTAAGCAGGGTTGGGCCTGGTTAGTACCTGGATGGGAGACCGCCTGGGAATACCAGGTGCTGTAGGCTTTTTTGTTTTGGTGGAGTCTTGAATCTCTTTTTTCCCCCAGTCTTTCTTCCATGCTATCTTCAAGAGAGTTAAGGACAGCCATGGTTATCGCCTACGGCCACATCACCTTGAAAGCGCCCGATCTCGTCTGATCTCGGAGGCTAAGCAGGGTCGGGCCTGGTTAGTACCTGGATGGGAGACCGCCTGGGAATACCAGGTGCTGTAGGCTTTTTTGTTTTGGTGGAGTCTTGAATCTCTTTTTTCCCCCAGTCTTTCTTCCATGCTATCTTCAAGAGAGTTAAGGACAGCCATGGTTATCGCCTACGGCCACATCACCTTGAAAGCGCCCGATCTCGTCTGATCTCGGAGGCTAAGCAGGGTCGGGCCTGGTTAGTACCTGGATGGGAGACCGCCTGGGAATACCAGGTGCTGTAGGCTTTTTTGTTTTGATGGAGTCTTGAATCTCTTTTTTCCCCCAGTCTTTCTTCCATGCTATCTTCAAGAGAGTTAAGGACAGCCATGGTCATCGCCTACGGCCACATCACCTTGAAAGCGCCCGATCTCGTCTGATCTCGGAGGCTAAGCAGGGTCGGGCCTGGTTAGTACCTGGATGGGAGACCGCCTGGGAATATCAGGTGCTGTAGGCTTTTTTGTTTTGGTGGAGTCTTGAATCTCTTTTTTCCCCCAGTCTTTCTTCCATGCTATCTTCAAGAGAGTTAAGGACAGCCATGGTTATCGCCTACGGCCACATCACCTTGAAAACGCCCGATCTCGTCTGATCTCGGAGGCTAAGCAGGGTCGGGCCTGGTTAGTACCTGGATGGGAGACCGCCTGGGAATACCAGGTGCTGTAGGCTTTTTTGTTTTGGTGGAGTCTTGAATCTCTTTTTTCCCCCAGTCTTTCTTCCATGCTATCTTCAAGAGAGTTAAGGACAGCCATGGTTATCGCCTACGGCCACATCACCTTGAAAGCGCCCGATCTCGTCTGATCTCGGAGGCTAAGCAGGGTCGGCCTGGTTAGTACCTGGATTGGAGACCGCCTGGGAATACCAGGTGCTGTAGGTTTTTTGTTTTGGTGGAGTCTTGAATCTCTTTTTTCCCCCAGTCTTTCTTCCATGCTATCTTCAAGAGAGTTAAGGACAGCCGTGGTTATCGCCTACGGCCACATCACCTTGAAAGCGCCCGATCTCGTCTGATCTTGGAGGCTAAGCAGGGTCGGGCCTGGTTAGTACCTGGATGGGAGACCGCCTGGGAATACCAGGTGCTGTAGGCTTTTTTGTTTTGGTGGAGTCTTGAATCTCTTTTTTCCCCCAGTCTTTCTTCCATGCTATCTTCAAGAGAGTTAAGGACAGCCATGATTATCGCCTACGGCCACATCACCTTGAAAGCGCCCAATCTCGTCTGATCTCGGAGACTAAGCAAGGTCGGGCCTGGTTAGTACCTGGATGGGAGACCGCCTGGGAATACCAGGTGCTGTAGGCTTTTTTGTTTTGGTGGAGTCTTGAATCTCTTTTTCCCGCATTCTTTCTTCCATGCTATCTTCAAGAGAGTTAAGGACAGCCATGGTTATCGCCTACGGCCACATCACCTTGAAAGCGCCCGATCTCGTCTGATCTCGGAGGCTAAGCAGGGTCGGGCCTGGTTAGTACCTGGATGGGAGACCGCCTGGGAATACCAGGTGCTGTAGGCTTTTTTGTTTTGGTGGAGTCTTGAATCTCTTTTTTCCCCCAGTCTTTCTTCCATGCTATCTTCAAGAGAGTTAAGGACAGCCATGGTTATCGCCTACGGCCACATCACCTTGAAAGCGCCTGATCTCGTCTGATCTCGGAGGCTAAGCAAGGTCGGGCCTGGTTAGTACCTGGATGGGAGACCGCCTGGGAATACCAGGTGCTGTAGGCTTTTTTGTTTTGGTGGAGTCTTGAATCTCTTTTTTCCCCCAGTCTTTCTTCCATGCTATCTTCAAGAGAGTTAAGGACAGCCATGGTTATTGCCTACGGCCACATCACCTTGAAAACGCCCGATCTCGTCTGATCTCGGAGGCTAAGCAAGGTCGGGCCTGGTTAGTACCTGGATGCGAGACCGCCTGGGAATACCAGGTGCTGTAGGCTTTTTTGTTTTGGTGGAGTCTTGAATCTCTTTTTTCCCCCAGTCTTTCTTCCATGCTATCTTCAAGAGAGTTAAGGACAGCCATGGTTATCGCCTACGGCCACATCACCTTGAAAGCGCCCGATCTCGTCTGATCTCGGAGGCTAAGCAGGGTCGGGCCTGAATAGTACCTGGATGGGAGACCGCCTGGCAATACCAGGTGCTGTAGGCTTTTTTGTTTTGGTGGAGTCTTGAATCTCTTTTTTCCCCCAGTCTTTCTTCCATGCTATCTTCAAGAGAGTTAAGGACAGCCATGGTTATCGCCTACGGCCACATCACCTTGAAAGCGCCCGATCTCGTCTGATCTCGGAGGCTAAGCAGGGTCGGGCCTGGTTAGTACCTGGATGGGAGACCGCCTGGGAATACCAGGTGCTGTAGGCTTTTTTGTTTTGGTGGAGTCTTGAATCTCTTTTTTCCCCCAGTCTTTCTTCCATGCTATCTTCAAGAGAGTTAAGGACAGCCATGGTTATCGCCTACGGCCACATCACCTTGAAAGCGCCCGATCTCGTCTGATCTCGGAGGCTAAGCAGGGTCGGGCCTGGTTAGTACCTGGATGGGAGACCGCCTGGGAATACCAGGTGCTGTAGGCTTTTTTGTTTTGGTGGAGTCTTTTTTTTTTTTAATCAATAGTTTTTATTGAAAGTTTTTGCACAAAATGAGCAGAAAAAGGAAGGTAAGTATACATTGTCAATAATCCGATCAAGTATGCATATATGTCAAAACAAATATTTACGTCGTCTCAGATACAAAAGAAAACAGGTATTACTTTTCAGGAGTAAGTATGCTTATAACAGACATCAGATCACCGCCTATAATACAGGCGGGGATATTTTTGGCATTCTGCGCCGTATAGCCTATTCACAGATAATCCTCTGACCTATTCCATTGTGACCAGGGTTCCCACTTGTGTTGCATCTTTTGGAGGCGGCCCTCGCTGGAGGCCAACATCAGTTCGTAGTTGTAATGTATATTGATCTGGTCTATGGTATGTTCCATGGATGGTACTTGAGTGGTTTTCCATAGTCTAGTTATAGCCAGTCTTGCTACAAGAAGAATGTTGGTCAGTACCACCCAGTATTTGGGGTGTACTACGTCAATTGTCAAGTTCAACAGTGCCAGAGCAGGGTTTGGGTCTATCTGTGTCTGAGCGATATCCGTAACAATACGGAATACCTCTGTCCAGTACGGTTGTATAAGAGGACATGACCAGAGGATGTGGAGGATGTCTCCTCTACCGGAGTCGCATCTCCAGCAGTTTTCAGACGTGGAGGGGCTAAATTTCGCTACCCTCGTGGGGGTTAGATACCACCGTAGGGATATTTTTTGTGCTAGTTCCCAGAAGGCAGAGTTCTTGGTGGACTTGTATATGGAGCTTAAGGCTGTCTGCCACTGCGACTCGGAGAAGGTGCAACCCAAATCCGCGTCCCAGTGGAGATGTGGTTTTGATTTGGAAAAAATACGTTTTTGTTGTGAGAGGTTGTAGAAAAAAGATATTCCCTTAGTGTGTGTTTTTTTTGCTATCAGGAACGTCCATACCCCAAGAGGTATGGTGTAACTTGTATTGTCGATATGATCAAGGCAATGTTTTACTCTAAGGTAGTTGAAGAGTTCAGTACAGCGGAGGCCAAATTTCTCTTGCAGGTGAGCAAACGGTAACAGTGACCCGTCTTGGAGGATATCTCCAAGGAGAGCTACTCCCTGAGACTTCCAGTTCGTGAGGGAGAGGTCTGTCGTGAAGTGTTGTAAAATGTCAATTGGGAGAGGTGGGGAGAAGGTGTGTTCAGAAGTGTTGCCCATGGTTGTAAGTTTACGCCATGCCATGGCGGCTGTTTTCATAGTTGGTGGGAGTGAGCTGGAGATGGGGACTCCTAGTGGGGTGCCCAGTACCCAACTCTGTAGGTCGTGGCGTTGGAGTAAAGCTGATTCCAGACGGCTCCAAGGAGCATCCGGAGGCGCCTGAAACCAGTCCCGAAGCTGAGTCATAACTGATGCCCAATAGTAGTCTTCGAAGTCTATAGATCCGGCCCCACCCGCTAGTTTATGTTTGGTCAGCATGTGCTGTGCGCAACGGGGTTTTTTCCCCTGCCACAATAGCCTGTTGAGTAGTGTTTGGAGGGATCTAAAATAAGATTTGGGAATGGGTATAGGCATAGCCCGAAATAAGTAAAGTACCTGGGGCAGGTACATCATTTTAAAAGCTGCTAACCTTCCTGACCAGGACAGTTCGTGTTTGGCAAGGGTCTGTACGTCGATTTGGAGTTTGGCAAGGAAGGGTTTGAAGTTGGTTGTGAAGAGATTTTTCGATTTTCTTGTGAGTTTGATCCCCAGGTATGATATGTCACTGTCGGCCCATGCAAAGGGACAGTTAATTTGTAGTAGGTTTTTTGTGGTGGCATCCAATCCCAAGTCCAATACATAAGATTTAGTGGTGTTCACTTTATAGTAAGAGACTTTACTAAACCATTGCAGAGTGTTGTGGGTCTCTACTAGGGAGGACGTGGGATTGGACAACATGAGGATAACATCATCCGCAAAAAGACTTATTTTGTGGTGATGTGGGCCGATCCTGAAGCCAGTTATTTTAGGATTCAGTCGTATGTGCTCTGCCAGGGGTTCGATTAGTAGGTTGAAAATCAACGGGGAAAGGGGGCACCCCTGTCTCGTACCGTTAGATATGTCAAACGGCCTGGAAAGCATGCCCTCTGAGAATACCCTGGCTGAGGGTGTGGTGTACAGAGCTAAGAGGGCATTCAGGATCTGGCCTTTAAATCCGAATTTTTCGAGGACTTGTTGAAGGTAGCCCCAGTGTATCCGGTCGAACGCCTTCTCTGCGTCCAAAGATAGGAGCAGAGAAGGCGTTCCAGTGGACTCGGCATAGTGAAGTATGTCAATAAGTCGTCTGGTGGCGTCCGAAGTTTGCCTACCCGTCGTAAATCCGGATTGGTCCCTGTGAATTAACGTGGGCATTATGTCAATCAGTCTTGTGGCTAGTGTCTTCGCATAAATCTTTAAGTCAAGGTTTAAAAGCGAGATGGGGCGGAAGTTTTGCGGGTGTATGGGGTCTTTCCCTGGTTTGGGCAAAGTGACTATTACTGCTTGTAAGGACTCTTTCGGGAATTTAGAGGAGGAGGCTGCAGTATTGAAAAGGGAAGTCAGGTGGGGGGCTAGTATGTCGCCATATTGTTTGTAGTATTCCCCTGAGAGGCCATCTGGGCCCGGTGATTTCCCCTTTGGGAGTGATGCTATCGTGGCTAGTACCTCCTGGGTAGTGAAGGGATCATTTAAGCGGGACAGTTGTTCTATCTTCAGTTCAGGTAGAGCTACATGGTCAAGAAATCGTTTGATATCGTCGGAAGTAGGTTGGTGTGTGTTAGAGTCGCGGTTTAAATTATAAAGGTCACTGTAGTAGTCGCTGAAAGCGTCCGCTATCTTTTGGGGGTCTCTAAGTTCTGCTTTTGTGTGAGGATGGAATAAATGGTCTATTTTACTCTTTATTCTGCGGCCTTTGATTCTCCGGGCAAGGGCCTTGCCCGCTTTATTAGACGTGGAGTACGAGATGGCCTTCAGCTTTCTCTGCATACTCTCAAAGGAGTGCAGAAGAAGAAGCCTTAGTTTCTGCCTCAGGGATAATATGTGCGCCGATTGTGATGGTAGAGTGTGCGATTTGTTTCGCGTCTCTAGGTCATCTATCTGGGAGGTAAGGGAGTCTATCTGTTGCAGTCTTTTTTTTTTATACTGGGAGCTGGTCTTTATCAACACTCCCCTGATAAATGCTTTGTGTGCATTCCACACCATACCCTGATCCGACACAGAGCCGACATTGTCGTTAAAGTATTCCCGCAATTCATCTGTGATTCCTGGAGAGTAGGAGGGGTGTTGCAATAAAAAGTTGTTCGCTCTCCAGAGAGATGTTTGCGTTCGTCTCGGCAGATCTGCCAGAGAGAGCGTGATGGGGGCGTGGTCGGACCAGGATATGGTATGGATGTCCGCTGCACTAACCTCCTGTAGTAACCACTTGTCTATCAAAAATAGGTCAATGCGCGTGTACGTACCATGGAAGGGAGAGAAATAGGAGTAATCCCTCTCCGCCCCATGCACGCACCTCCATACATCAAAAAGATCCTGTTTGCTCATGAATGCCTTCAGAGGGGACTCTCTGCGTTTTGCCGCAGAGGTGGAGTCTATATGGACCTCCGGTACAATATTTAAGTCGCCACAAAGTAGTAGTCGACCTTGCCTTATGGGAGAAATTATGGCCATCAATTTTCGCAAGAATCTCATCTGCTTGGCATTCGGAGCGTATACATTAACTAAGGTGAACACAACATTGTTAATGGTACAAATAAGGATTATAAAGCGACCCTCCGGGTCAATGATCGACTGTTTCAGTTGGAATGCAATCGAGTCCTTGATTGCAATCAGCACCCCTCTCTTCTTGGAGGTAAACGGTGCGGAGAAAACCTGGTTAAAATGTTTATGCTTGCAGACCGGAGCCGCTGTGGACATGAAGTGAGTTTCCTGAACACACACAATATCACACTGTAGGTCCAGGGCCGTCTTCCATAAGGAGTGTCTCTTGGCCGGGTGGTTAAGCCCGTTGGCATTAATGGACAGAATGTTGAGTGGCATTATGAGGTGTGTGTGTCCAGGAGCTGGACTAGTCACTTACGGTTAGATGTGGGCTACGGATAGCTGTGTCTCGGAACTTGGTAGTGGATGACACCCAGCGAGTCCCAAGGTGGTCAGGCGTTTGTGGGAAATCGACGTTGGTAGGTTGTATCTGTAAAAAGGCAAAGTTATTCTGAGGAAACGGAGTAAGGTCTAGGTCAATCGGATTCTGGACAGTAACTGAATCAGGTGGGACGTCCACCAACAGAGTCAAACGGTGGGATAGAGGGCAGATACACCCAGCTAAGCCACTATGAGGGGATCAAAGTCAAATCAGAGTGAAGCAGTAACACTTAAACAAAAACAGTGAGCAAAACAAATGGAGGAAAGGCTGGTAGCCGAGGGGCAATAACATGGTAGATATAGAGGCCCAATGATCTCAAAAGCCGAACGGCTTATTAGGTAGCCTGCGTAGCAGGAGAGTGCCGTGGTGGGCGCTGTCCCCTTTGGGCCAGGGGAGTCTCCGGAGGGTGTGGCGGATCAGGAAGTATCCCCCAAGTATGGAGCAGTTGAAGCCCCTTTTCCAGGCTATGAATCACATGAGTAGCTCCATTTTTGTTGATCAGCAGTGTGGCTGGGTATCTCCATTTGAATTGAATCTTGTGGTTATGTAACCCTTTAGTAACAGGATTGAGTTGCCTCCTCAGTTGCAGAGTGAATTTGGATAAATCAGCGTATAGGGAGACGCCTTCATATGGCCCAGGGAGCTGTGGGTTAAGTCTTGCTGTTATGAGGAGTCTTTCCTTTACATGGAAAAAATGAACTCTCATGAGCACATCTCTGGGTACCGAGGCAGCAAGGTGCGATGGCTTTGCGATTCTGTGGATACGGTCCACAATTAGATCTCTAGGTGCCGCATCTGGGAGGATTGCATGCATTAATTCTTTGGCGTATCTAGGTAGATCGATCGGAAGGATCGATTCAGGGATTCCTCTCAGTTTTACGTTGTTTCGTCTGGATCTGTCCTCCAAATCTGCGATTTTGCGCCTCATCCAGGACTGCTCATCTTTCACTTCATGCATGGAGTCTATGAGGTCATTTACAGTTGAGGTGCATTCCTCCATGCTATCTTCCAGGTGGGTAACTCTATCATCTATTGCATGCATGTCAGCCGACATTTTAGTAAATAAGGAGGACAGATCAGACATTAAGGATCCCTGTAGTGAGAGCAGCATGTCTTTTAGAGTCGTGTCCATGACTGGCTGGCCTGAGGTGGGGAAAGACGCCATGGATGACTGTAAGGCCTGGTTGGATTTCAGGGGACTAAAAGCCTGGGGCTCAATTAGTGATGAGGCCGCCGGCTGGCTTTCCAGCCGCATTCGGGCTTTGGCCGGGCTTCCTGTGAGGGGATTATCACCCGCTCTGGTAGTAGGGGACAGCGGAGGTCTGTGGGCGGCATTCGTCTCCGGGATCTCGTCAGGGAGATCCGTGTAGGCCTCTGGAGCCGCCGCCGCGCCGCCGCCATGTTTGGTCTGACTGACCTTGTGCTGTGGCGTGGAGAAGAACGCCGTCAGCTTCTTGGGTTGCGGATCCGTCATCCGCTTTCTGGACATTGTTCCCCGTGTCCTCCGGTCGTTGCTGAGTGAGGATGGCACTCGATGGTGAAGCTGATAGGGCCTGTGTAGCTTCTCTTTTCCCCTCGGACTGACGAGCTCTCAGTCTAGGCAGCCATCTCCGGCGCTGGCAGACCACGCCCCCTGTTTTGGTGGAGTCTTGAATCTCTTTTTTCCCCCAGTCTTTCTTCCATGCTATCTTCAAGAGAGTTAAGGACAGCCATGGTTATCGCCTATGGCCACATCACCTTGAAAGCGCCCGATCTCGTCTGATCTCGGAGGCTAAGCAGGGTCGGGCCTGGTTAGTACCTAGATGGGAGACCGCCTGGGAATACCAGGTGCTGTAGGCTTTTTTGTTTTGGTGGAGTCTTGAATCTCTTTTTTCCCCCAGTCTTTCTTCCATGCTATCTTCAAGAGAGTTAAGGACAGCCATGGTTATCGCCTACGGCCACATCACCTTGAAAGCACCCGATCTCGTCTGATCTCGGAGGCTAAGCAGGGTCGGGCCTGGTTAGTACCTGGATGGGAGACCGCCTGGGAATACCAGGTGCTGTAGGCTTTTTTGTTTTGGTGGAGTCTTGAATCTCTTTTTTCCCCCAGTCTTTCTTCCATGCTATCTTCAAGAGAGTTAAGGACAGCCATGGTTATCGCCTACGGCCACATCACCTTGAAAGCGCCCGATCTCGTCTGATCTCGGAGGCTAAGCAGGGTCGGGCCTGGTTAGTACCTGGATGGGAGACCGCCTGGGAATACCAGGTGCTGTAGGCTTTTTTGTTTTGGTGGAGTCTTGAATCTCTTTTTTCCCCCAGTCTTTCTTCCATGCTATCTTCAAGAGAGTTAAGGACAGCCATGGTTATCGCCTACGGCCACATCACCTTGAAAGCGCCCGATCTCGTCTGATCTCGGAGGCGAAGCAGGGTCGGGCCTGGTTAGTACCTGGATGGGAGACCGCCTGGGAATACCAGGTGCTGTAGGCTTTTTTGTTTTGGTGGAGTCTTGAATCTCTTTTTTCCCCCAGTCTTTCTTCCATGCTATCTTCAAGAGAGTTAAGGACAGCCATGGTTATCGCCTACGGCCACATCACCTTGAAAGCGCCCGATCTCGTCTGATCTCGGAGGCTAAGCAGGGTCGGGCCTGGTTAGTACCTGGATGGGAGACCGCCTGGGAATACCAGGTGCTGTAGGCTTCTTTGTTTTGGTGGAGTCTTGAATCTCTTTTTTCCCCCAGTCTTTCTTCCATGCTATCTTCAAGAGAGTTAAGGACAGCCATGGTTATCGCCTACGGCCACATCACCTTGAAAGCGCCCGATCTCGTCTGATCTCGGAGGCTAAGCAGGGTCGGGCCTGGTTAGTACCTGGATGGGAGACCGCCTGGGAATACCAGGTGCTGTAGGCTTTTTTGTTTTGGTGGAGTCTTGAATCTCTTTTTTCCCCCAGTCTTTCTTCCATGCTATCTTCAAGAGAGTTAAGGACAGCCATGGTTATCGCCTACGGCCACATCACCTTGAAAGCGCCCGATCTCGTCTGATCTCGGAGGCTAAGCAGGGTCGGGCCTGGTTAGTACCTGGATGGGAGACCGCCTGGGAATACCAGGTGCTGTAGGCTTTTTTGTTTTGGTGGAGTCTTGAATCTCTTTTTTCCCCCAGTCTTTCTTCCATGCTATCTTCAAGAGAGTTAAGGACAGCCATGGTTATCGCCTACGGCCACATCACCTTGAAAGCGCCCGATCTCGTCTGATCTCGGAGGCTAAGCAGGGTCGGGCCTGGTTAGTACCTGGATGGGAGACCGCCTGGGAATACCAGGTGCTGTAGGCTTTTTTGTTTTGGTGGAGTCTTGAATCTCTTTTTTCCCCCAGTCTTTCTTCCATGCTATCTTCAAGAGAGTTAAGGACAGCCATGGTTATTGCCTACGGCCACATCACCTTGAAAGCGCCCGATCTCGTCTGATCTCGGAGGCTAAGCAGGGTTGGGCCTGGTTAGTACCTGGATGGGAGACCGCCTGGGAATACCAGGTGCTGTAGGCTTTTTTGTTTTGGTGGAGTCTTGAATCTCTTTTTTCCCCCAGTCTTTCTTCCATGCTATCTTCAAGAGAGTTAAGGACAGCCATGGTTATCGCCTACGGCCACATCACCTTGAAAGCGCCCGATCTCGTCTGATCTCGGAGGCTAAGCAGGGTCGGGCCTGGTTAGTACCTGGATGGGAGACCGCCTGGGAATACCAGGTGCTGTAGGCTTTTTTGTTTTGGTGGAGTCTTGAATCTCTTTTTTCCCCCAGTCTTTCTTCCATGCTATCTTCAAGAGAGTTAAGGACAGCCATGGTTATCGCCTACGGCCACATCACCTTGAAAGCGCCCGATCTCGTCTGATCTCGGAGGCTAAGCAGGGTCGGGCCTGGTTAGTACCTGGATGGGAGACCGCCTGGGAATACCAGGTGCTGTAGGCTTTTTTGTTTTGATGGAGTCTTGAATCTCTTTTTTCCCCCAGTCTTTCTTCCATGCTATCTTCAAGAGAGTTAAGGACAGCCATGGTCATCGCCTACGGCCACATCACCTTGAAAGCGCCCGATCTCGTCTGATCTCGGAGGCTAAGCAGGGTCGGGCCTGGTTAGTACCTGGATGGGAGACCGCCTGGGAATATCAGGTGCTGTAGGCTTTTTTGTTTTGGTGGAGTCTTGAATCTCTTTTTTCCCCCAGTCTTTCTTCCATGCTATCTTCAAGAGAGTTAAGGACAGCCATGGTTATCGCCTACGGCCACATCACCTTGAAAGCGCCCGATCTCGTCTGATCTCGGAGGCTAAGCAGGGTCGGGCCTGGTTAGTACCTGGATGGGAGACCGCCTGGGAATACCAGGTGCTGTAGGCTTTTTTGTTTTGGTGGAGTCTTGAATCTCTTTTTTCCCCCAGTCTTTCTTCCATGCTATCTTCAAGAGAGTTAAGGACAGCCATGGTTATCGCCTACGGCCACATCACCTTGAAAGCGCCCGATCTCGGAGGCTAAGCAGGGTCGGGCCTGGTTAGTACCTGGATGGGAGACCGCCTGGGAATACCAGGTGCTGTAGGCTTTTTTGTTTTGGTGGAGTCTTGAATCTCTTTTTTCCCCCAGTCTTTCTTCCATGCTATCTTCAAGAGAGTTAAGGACAGCCATGGTTATCGCCTACGGCCACATCACCTTGAAAGCGCCCGATCTCGTCTGATCTCGGAGGCTAAGCAGGGTCGGCCTGGTTAGTACCTGGATTGGAGACCGCCTGGGAATACCAGGTGCTGTAGGTTTTTTGTTTTGGTGGAGTCTTGAATCTCTTTTTTCCCCCAGTCTTTCTTCCATGCTATCTTCAAGAGAGTTAAGGACAGCCAAGGTTATCGCCTACGGCCACATCACCTTGAAAGCGCCCGATCTCGTCTGATCTCGGAGGCTAAGCAGGGTCGGGCCTGGTTAGTACCTGGATGGGAGACCGCCTGGGAATACCAGGTGCTGTAGGCTTTTTTGTTTTGGTGGAGTCTTGAATCTCTTTTTTCCCCCAGTCTTTCTTCCATGCTATCTTCAAGAGAGTTAAGGACAGCCATGGTTATCGCCTATGGCCACATCACCTTGAAAGCGCCCGATCTCGTCTGATCTCGGAGGCTAAGCAGGGTCGGGCCTGGTTAGTACCTAGATGGGAGACCGCCTGGGAATACCAGGTGCTGTAGGCTTTTTTGTTTTGGTGGAGTCTTGAATCTCTTTTTTCCCCCAGTCTTTCTTCCATGCTATCTTCAAGAGAGTTAAGGACAGCCATGGTTATCGCCTACGGCCACATCACCTTGAAAGCACCCGATCTCGTCTGATCTCGGAGGCTAAGCAGGGTCGGGCCTGGTTAGTACCTGGATGGGAGACCGCCTGGGAATACCAGGTGCTGTAGGCTTTTTTGTTTTGGTGGAGTCTTGAATCTCTTTTTTCCCCCAGTCTTTCTTCCATGCTATCTTCAAGAGAGTTAAGGACAGCCATGGTTATCGCCTACGGCCACATCACCTTGAAAGCGCCCGATCTCGTCTGATCTCGGAGGCTAAGCAGGGTCGGGCCTGGTTAGTACCTGGATGGGAGACCGCCTGGGAATACCAGGTGCTGTAGGCTTTTTTGTTTTGGTGGAGTCTTGAATCTCTTTTTTCCCCCAGTCTTTCTTCCATGCTATCTTCAAGAGAGTTAAGGACAGCCATGGTTATCGCCTACGGCCACATCACCTTGAAAGCGCCCGATCTCGTCTGATCTCGGAGGCTAAGCAGGGTCGGGCCTGGTTAGTACCTGGATGGGAGACCGCCTGGGAATACCAGGTGCTGTAGGCTTTTTTGTTTTGGTGGAGTCTTGAATCTCTTTTTTCCCCCAGTCTTTCTTCCATGCTATCTTCAAGAGAGTTAAGGACAGCCATGGTTATCGCCTACGGCCACATCACCTTGAAAGCGCCCGATCTCGTCTGATCTCGGAGGCTAAGCAGGGTCGGGCCTGGTTAGTACCTGGATGGGAGACCGCCTGGGAATACCAGGTGCTGTAGGCTTTTTTGTTTTGGTGGAGTCTTGAATCTCTTTTTTCCCCCAGTCTTTCTTCCATGCTATCTTCAAGAGAGTTAAGGACAGCCATGGTTATTGCCTACGGCCACATCACCTTGAAAGCGCCCGATCTCGTCTGATCTCGGAGGCTAAGCAGGGTTGGGCCTGGTTAGTACCTGGATGGGAGACCGCCTGGGAATACCAGGTGCTGTAGGCTTTTTTGTTTTGGTGGAGTCTTGAATCTCTTTTTTCCCCCAGTCTTTCTTCCATGCTATCTTCAAGAGAGTTAAGGACAGCCATGGTTATCGCCTACGGCCACATCACCTTGAAAGCGCCCGATCTCGTCTGATCTCGGAGGCTAAGCATTGTCGGGCCTGGTTAGTACCTGGATGGGAGACCGCCTGGGAATACCAGGTGCTGTAGGCTTTTTTGTTTTGGTGGAGTCTTGAATCTCTTTTTTCCCCCAGTCTTTCTTCCATGCTATCTTCAAGAGAGTTAAGGACAGCCATGGTTATTGCCTACGGCCACATCACCTTGAAAGCGCCCGATCTCGTCTGATCTCGGAGGCTAAGCAGGGTCGGGCCTGGTTAGTACCTGGATGGGAGACCGCCTGGGAATACCAGGTGCTGTAGGCTTTTTTGTTTTGATGGAGTCTTGAATCTCTTTTTTCCCCCAGTCTTTCTTCCATGCTATCTTCAAGAGAGTTAAGGACAGCCATGGTCATCGCCTACGGCCACATCACCTTGAAAGCGCCCGATCTCGTCTGATCTCGGAGGCTAAGCAGGGTCGGGCCTGGTTAGTACCTGGATGGGAGACCGCCTGGGAATATCAGGTGCTGTAGGCTTTTTTGTTTTGGTGGAGTCTTGAATCTCTTTTTTCCCCCAGTCTTTCTTCCATGCTATCTTCAAGAGAGTTAAGGACAGCCATGGTTATCGCCTACGGCCACATCACCTTGAAAGCGCCCGATCTCGTCTGATCTCGGAGGCTAAGCAGGGTCGGGCCTGGTTAGTACCTGGATGGGAGACCGCCTGGGAATACCAGGTGCTGTAGGCTTTTTTGTTTTGGTGGAGTCTTGAATCTCTTTTTTCCCCCAGTCTTTCTTCCATGCTATCTTCAAGAGAGTTAAGGACAGCCATGGTTATCGCCTACGGCCACATCACCTTGAAAGCGCCTGATCTCGGAGGCTAAGCAGGGTCGGGCCTGGTTAGTACCTGGATGGGAGACCGCCTGGGAATACCAGGTGCTGTAGGCTTTTTTGTTTTGGTGGAGTCTTGAATCTCTTTTTTCCCCCAGTCTTTCTTCCATGCTATCTTCAAGAGAGTTAAGGACAGCCATGGTTATCGCCTACGGCCACATCACCTTGAAAGCGCCCGATCTCGTCTGATCTCGGAGGCTAAGCAGGGTCGGCCTGGTTAGTACCTGGATTGGAGACCGCCTGGGAATACCAGGTGCTGTAGGTTTTTTGTTTTGGTGGAGTCTTGAATCTCTTTTTTCCCCCAGTCTTTCTTCCATGCTATCTTCAAGAGAGTTAAGGACAGCCAAGGTTATCGCCTACGGCCACATCACCTTGAAAGCGCCCGATCTCGTCTGATCTCGGAGGCTAAGCAGGGTCGGGCCTGGTTAGTACCTGGATGGGAGACCGCCTGGGAATACCAGGTGCTGTAGGCTTTTTTGTTTTGGTGGAGTCTTGAATCTCTTTTTTCCCCCCAGTCTTTCTTCCATGCTATCTTCAAGAGAGTTAAGGACAGCCATGGTTATCGCCTACGGCCACATCACCTTGAAAGCGCCCGATCTCGTCTGATCTCGGAGGCTAAGCAGGGTCGGGCCTGGTTAGTACCTGGATGGGAGACCGCCTGGCAATACCAGGTGCTGTAGGCTTTTTTGTTTTGGTGGAGTCTTGAATCTCTTTTTTCCCCCAGTCTTTCTTCCATGCTATCTTCAAGAGAGTTAAGGACAGCCATGGTTATCGCCTACGGCCACATCACCTTGAAAGCGCCCGATCTCGTCTGATCTCGGAGGCTAAGCAGGGTCGGGCCTGGTTAGTACCTGGATGGGAGACCGCCTGGGAATACCAGGTGCTGTAGGCTTTTTTGTTTTGGTGGAGTCTTGAATCTCTTTTTTCCCCCAGTCTTTCTTCCATGCTATCTTCAAGAGAGTTAAGGACAGCCATGGTTATCGCCTACGGCCACATCACCTTGAAAGCGCCCGATCTCGTCTGATCTCGGAGGCTAAGCAGGGTCGGGCCTGGTTAGTACCTGGATGGGAGACCGCCTGGGAATACCAGGTGCTGTAGGCTTTTTTGTTTTGGTGGAGTCTTGAATCTCTTTTTTCCCCCAGTCTTTCTTCCATGCTATCTTCAAGAGAGTTAAGGACAGCCATGGTTATCGCCTACGGCCACATCACCTTGAAAGCGCCCGATCTCGTCTGATCTCGGAGGCTAAGCAGGGTCGGGCCTGGTTAGTACCTGGATGGGAGACCGCCTGGGAATACCAGGTGCTGTAGGCTTTTTTGTTTTGGTGGAGTCTTGAATCTCTTTTTTCCCCCAGTCTTTCTTCCATGCTATCTTCAAGAGAGTTAAGGACAGCCATGGTTATCGCCTATGGCCACATCACCTTGAAAGCGCCCGATCTCGTCTGATCTCGGAGGCTAAGCAGGGTCGGGCCTGGTTAGTACCTAGATGGGAGACCGCCTGGGAATACCAGGTGCTGTAGGCTTTTTTGTTTTGGTGGAGTCTTGAATCTCTTTTTTCCCCCAGTCTTTCTTCCATGCTATCTTCAAGAGAGTTAAGGACAGCCATGGTTATCGCCTACGGCCACATCACCTTGAAAGCACCCGATCTCGTCTGATCTCGGAGGCTAAGCAGGGTCGGGCCTGGTTAGTACCTGGATGGGAGACCGCCTGGGAATACCAGGTGCTGTAGGCTTTTTTGTTTTGGTGGAGTCTTGAATCTCTTTTTTCCCCCAGTCTTTCTTCCATGCTATCTTCAAGAGAGTTAAGGACAGCCATGGTTATCGCCTACGGCCACATCACCTTGAAAGCGCCCGATCTCGTCTGATCTCGGAGGCTAAGCAGGGTCGGGCCTGGTTAGTACCTGGATGGGAGACCGCCTGGGAATACCAGGTGCTGTAGGCTTTTTTGTTTTGGTGGAGTCTTGAATCTCTTTTTTCCCCCAGTCTTTCTTCCATGCTATCTTCAAGAGAGTTAAGGACAGCCATGGTTATCGCCTACGGCCACATCACCTTGAAAGCGCCCGATCTCGTCTGATCTCGGAGGCTAAGCAGGGTCGGGCCTGGTTAGTACCTGGATGGGAGACCGCCTGGGAATACCAGGTGCTGTAGGCTTTTTTGTTTTGGTGGAGTCTTGAATCTCTTTTTTCCCCCAGTCTTTCTTCCATGCTATCTTCAAGAGAGTTAAGGACAGCCATGGTTATCGCCTACGGCCACATCACCTTGAAAGCGCCCGATCTCGTCTGATCTCGGAGGCTAAGCAGGGTCGGGCCTGGTTAGTACCTGGATGGGAGACCGCCTGGGAATACCAGGTGCTGTAGGCTTTTTTGTTTTGGTGGAGTCTTGAATCTCTTTTTTCCCCCAGTCTTTCTTCCATGCTATCTTCAAGAGAGTTAAGGACAGCCATGGTTATCGCCTACGGCCACATCACCTTGAAAGCGCCCGATCTCGTCTGATCTCGGAGGCTAAGCAGGGTCGGGCCTGGTTAGTACCTGGATGGGAGACCGCCTGGGAATACCAGGTGCTGTAGGCTTTTTTGTTTTGGTGGAGTCTTTAATCTCTTTTTTCCCCCAGTCTTTCTTCCATGCTATCTTCCAGAGGGTTAAGGACAGCCATGGTTATCGCCTACGGCCACATCACCTTGAAAGCGCCCGATCTCGTCTGATCTCGGAGGCTAAGCAGGGTCGGGCCTGGTTAGTACCTGGATGGGAGACCGCCTGGGAATACCAGGTGCTGTAGGCTTTTTTGTTTTGGTGGAGTCTTGAATCTCTTTTTTCCCCCAGTCTTTCTTCCATGCTATCTTCAAGAGAGTTAAGGACAGCCATGGTTATCGCCTACGGCCACATCACCTTGAAAGCGCCCGATCTCGTCTGATCTCGGAGGCTAAGCAGGGTCGGGCCTGGTTAGTACCTGGATGGGAGACCGCCTGGGAATACCAGGTGCTGTAGGCTTTTTTGTTTTGGTGGAGTCTTGAATCTCTTTTTTCCCCCAGTCTTTCTTCCATGCTATCTTCAAGAGAGTTAAGGACAGCCATGGTTATCGCCTACGGCCACATCACCTTGAAAGCGCCCGATCTCGTCTGATCTCGGAGGCTAAGCAGGGTCGGGCCTGGTTAGTACCTGGATGGGAGACCGCCTGGGAATACCAGGTGCTGTAGGCTTTTTTGTTTTGGTGGAGTCCTTGAATCTCTTTTTTCCCCCAGTCTTTCTTCCATGCTATCTTCAAGAGAGTTAAGGACAGCCATGGTTATCGCCTACGGCCACATCACCTTGAAAGCGCCCGATCTCGTCTGATCTCGGAGGCTAAGCAGGGTCGGGCCTGGTTAGTACCTGGATGGGAGACCGCCTGGGAATACCAGGTGCTGTAGGCTTTTTTTGTTGTGGTGGAGTCCTTGAATCTCTTTTTTTCCCCCAGTCTTTCTTCCATGCTATCTTCAAGAGAGTTAAGGACAGCCATGGTTATCGCCTACGGCCACATCACCTTGAAAGCGCCCGATCTTGTCTGATCTCGGAGGCTAAGCAGGGTCGGGCCTGGTTAGTACCTGGATGGGAGACCGCCTGGGAATACCAGGTGCTGTAGGCTTTTTTTTGGTTGGTGGAGTCTTGAATCTCTTTTTTTCCCCAGTCTTTCTTCCATGCTATCTTCAAGAGAGTTAAGGACTGCCACGGTTATCGCCTACGGCCACATCACCTTGAAAGCGCCCAATCTCATCTGATCTCGGAGGCTAAGCAAGGTCGGGCCTGGTTAGTACCTGGATGGGAGACCGCCTGGGAATACCAGGTGCTGTAGGCTTTTTTGTTTTGGTTGTTGTGGTGGAGTCTTGAATCTCTTTTTTTCCCCAGTCTTTCTTCCATGCTATCTTCAAGAGAGTTAAGGACAGCCATGGTTATAGCCTACGGCCACATCACCCTGAAAGCGCCCGATCTCGTCTGATCTCGGAGGCTAAGCAGGGTCGGGCCTGGTTAGTACCTGGATGGGAGACCGCCTGGGAATACCAGGTGCTGTAGGCTTTTTTTTGGGTGTCGTGGTGGAGTCTTGAATCTCTTTTTTTCCCTTGTCTTTCTTCCATGCTATCTTCAAGAGAGTTAAGGACAGCCATGGTTATCGCCTACGGCCACATCACCCTGAAAGCGCCCGATCTCGTCTGATCTCGGAGGCTAAGCAGGGTCGGGCCTGGTTAGTACCTGGATGGGAGACCGCCTGGGAATACCAGGTGCTGTAGGCTTTTTTTTTTTAGTTGGTGTGGTGGAGTCCTTGAATCTTTTTTTTCCCCGAGTCTTTCTTCCATGCTATCTTCAAGAGAGTTAAGGACAGCCATGGTTATCGCCTACGGCCACATCACCCTGAAAGCGCCCGATCTCGTCTGATCTCGGAGGCTAAGCAGGGTCGGGCCTGGTTAGTACCTGGATGGGAGACCGCCTGGGAATACCAGGTGCTGTAGGCTTTTTTTTTTTAGTTGGTGTGGTGGAGTCCTTGAATCTTTTTTTTCCCCGAGTCTTTCTTCCATGCTATCTTCAAGAGAGTTAAGGACAGCCATGGTTATCGCCTACGGCCACATCACCCTGAAAGCGCCCGATCTCGTCTGATCTCGGAGGCTAAGCAGGGTCGGGCCTGGTTAGTACCTGGATGGGAGACCGCCTGGGAATACCAGGTGCTGTAGGCTTTTTTTTTTTAGTTGGTGTGGTGGAGTCCTTGAATCTTTTTTTTCCCCGAGTCTTTCTTCCATGCTATCTTCAAGAGAGTTAAGGACAGCCATGGTTATCGCCTACGGCCACATCACCCTGAAAGCGCCCGATCTCGTCTGATCTCGGAGGCTAAGCAGGGTCGGGCCTGCTTAGTACCTGGATGGGAGACCGCCTGGGAATACCAGGTGCTGTAGGCTTTTTTTTTTTAGTTGTTGTGGTGGAGTCCTTGAATCTTTTTTTTCCCCGAGTCTTTCTTCCATGCTATCTTCAAGAGAGTTAAGGACAGCCATGGTTATCGCCTACGGCCACATCACCCTGAAAGCGCCCGATCTCGTCTGATCTCGGAGGCTAAGCAGGGTCGGGCCTGGTTAGTACCTGGATGGGAGACCGCCTGGGAATACCAGGTGCTGTAGGCTTTTTTTTTTTAGTTGGTGTGGTGGAGTCCTTGAATCTTTTTTTTCCCCCGAGTCTTTCTTCCATGCTATCTTCAAGAGAGTTAAGGACAGCCATGGTTATCGCCTACGGCCACATCACCCTGAAAGCGCCCGATCTCGTCTGATCTCGGAGGCTAAGCAGGGTCGGGCCTGGTTAGTACCTGGATGGGAGACCGCCTGGGAATACCAGGTGCTGTAGGCTTTTTTTTTTTAGTTGGTGTGGTGGAGTCCTTGAATCTTTTTTTTCCCCGAGTCTTTCTTCCATGCTATCTTCAAGAGAGTTAAGGACAGCCATGGTTATCGCCTACGGCCACATCACCCTGAAAGCGCCCGATCTCGTCTGATCTCGGAGGCTAAGCAGGGTCGGGCCTGGTTAGTACCTGGATGGGAGACCGCCTGGGAATACCAGGTGCTGTAGGCTTTTTTTTTTTAGTTGGTGTGGTGGAGTCCTTGAATCTTTTTTTTCCCCGAGTCTTTCTTCCATGCTATCTTCAAGAGAGTTAAGGACAGCCATGGTTATCGCCTACGGCCACATCACCCTGAAAGCGCCCGATCTCGTCTGATCTCGGAGGCTAAGCAGGGTCGGGCCTGGTTAGTAGTGTTGCTCACGAATATTCGCATTGCGAATATTCGACTCGAATATAGCATATTCGAGAAATCGCGCTATATTTCGAATTTCGCGGTGAATATTCGCAATTCCGAATATTCGCATTTTTTCAATTTGATTTTTAAAACAGATCACATCCTATCGACGTCTAAAAGCATTGCTGGTATGATTAGAGACCCTGGGCCGAGTAGCTAAGCTGAGGCGATCCTTTTATGTTGCCAAATTGAAAAAAAAAAAATTGCGATTTTTCGCTATTGCGAATGCGAAAATGATTGCGAATTTTCGATAACTGTGGTAGGAGAACTCTGATTGTCTCTGATGCAAAAGGGGGGGGCTTTGTGTATGTGTATGTTATGAATATTTGTATGTTTGATATTATTATTTTTTGTAAGAAGGAAAAAATTGCGCATACCTTAAAAAAGGGGAGAATACAGCAGCAACTCAAAAATGTTATACAACATAAATTAATACAAGACAGAAAATGGAGTCGCTCTACAAGAATAAAAAATATGTCTAGTGACAAGACATGTGGGCAAATTATAAAATAAGCAAGCGCAAATAACTTGTGAAATACACAGTGAAACAAATATATAAAGAAATATAGTCCCAATAATAGAAAAATAATCTTTCATAAAAATGTCTTTGATATGTGAAGTGAAAAAAAGTCCAAAGCATGCAGCATGAACGTGTTCAATCTTCAAGGTGTTTGATTGACAAACGGCTGTGACAGATGGATAGAGTAAAGAATCACCACCAATGCAAAACACTTTTTATTTTCTATTGTAAAATATCACGAATATTCTGAGCCAATCAGAGTGCTCCTTCCGCATTTCCCGAATATTCGCAATTATTTTGTATTGTAAAATATCAAGAATATTCTGAGCCAATCAGAGTGCTCCTTCCGCATTTGCCGAATATTCGCAATTATTTTGTATTGTAAAATATCAAGAATATTCTGAGCCAATCAGAGTGCTCCTTCTGCATTTGCCGAATATTCGCAATTATTTTGTATTGTAAAATATCAAGAATATTCTGAGCCAATCAGAGTGCTCCTTCCGCATTTGCCGAATATTCGCAATTATTTTGTATTGTAAAATATCACGAATATTCTGAGCCAATCAGAGTGCTCCTACAGCATTTCTCGAAATTGCGCAATAAATATCGCATTCGCATGTTGCGATATTTCGATAAAATATCACGAATATTCTGAGCCAATCAGAGCGCTCCTCCAGCATTTCTCGAAATTGCGCAATAAATATCGCATTCGCATGTTGCGATATTTCGATAAAATATCACGAATATTCTGAGCCAATCAGAGTGCTCCTACCGCAGTTATCAAAAAATCGCAATTATTTTCGCATTCGCAATAGCGAAAAATCGCAATCATTTACTTTCGATAAAATATCACGAATATTCGAATTTAGCGAATATATCTCGAATATTCGAATATATATTCGAGATATATCGCGAAATCGAATATGGCATATTCTGCTCAACACTACTGGTTAGTACCTGGATGGGAGACCGCCTGGGAATACCAGGTGCTGTAGGCTTTTTTTTTTTAGTTGGTGTGGTGGAGTCCTTGAATCTTTTTTTTCCCCGAGTCTTTCTTCCATGCTATCTTCAAGAGAGTTAAGGACAGCCATGGTTATCGCCTACGGCCACATCACCCTGAAAGCGCCCGATCTCGTCTGATCTCGGAGGCTAAGCAGGGTCGGGCCTGGTTAGTACCTGGATGGGAGACCGCCTGGGAATACCAGGTGCTGTAGGCTTTTTTTTTTTAGTTGGTGTGGTGGAGTCCTTGAATCTTTTTTTTCCCCGAGTCTTTCTTCCATGCTATCTTCAAGAGAGTTAAGGACAGCCATGGTTATCGCCTATGGCCACATCACCCTGAAAGCGCCCGATCTCGTCTGATCTCGGAGGCTAAGCAGGGTCGGGCCTGGTTAGTACCTGGATGGGAGACCGCCTGGGAATACCAGGTGCTGTAGGCTTTTTTTTTTTAGTTGGTGTGGTGGAGTCCTTGAATCTTTTTTTTCCCCGAGTCTTTCTTCCATGCTATCTTCAAGAGAGTTAAGGACAGCCATGGTTATCGCCTACGGCCACATCACCCTGAAAGCGCCCGATCTCGTCTGATCTCGGAGGCTAAGCAGGGTCGGGCCTGGTTAGTACCTGGATGGGAGACCGCCTGGGAATACCAGGTGCTGTAGGCTTTTTTTTTTTAGTTGGTGTGGTGGAGTCCTTGAATCTTTTTTTTCCCCGAGTCTTTCTTCCATGCTATCTTCAAGAGAGTTAAGGACAGCCATGGTTATCGCCTACGGCCACATCACCCTGAAAGCGCCCGATCTCGTCTGATCTCGGAGGCTAAGCAGGGTCGGGCCTGGTTAGTACCTGGATGGGAGACCGCCTGGGAATACCAGGTGCTGTAGGCTTTTTTTTTTTAGTTGGTGTGGTGGAGTCCTTGAATCTTTTTTTTCCCCGAGTCTTTCTTCCATGCTATCTTCAAGAGAGTTAAGGACAGCCATGGTTATCGCCTACGGCCACATCACCCTGAAAGCGCCCGATCTCGTCTGATCTCGGAGGCTAAGCAGGGTCGGGCCTGGTTAGTACCTGGATGGGAGACCGCCTGGGAATACCAGGTGCTGTAGGCTTTTTTTTTTTAGTTGGTGTGGTGGAGTCCTTGAATCTTTTTTTTCCCCGAGTCTTTCTTCCATGCTATCTTCAAGAGAGTTAAGGACAGCCATGGTTATCGCCTACGGCCACATCACCCTGAAAGCGCCCGATCTCGTCTGATCTCGGAGGCTAAGCAGGGTCGGGCCTGGTTAGTACCTGGATGGGAGACCGCCTGGGAATACCAGGTGCTGTAGGCTTTTTTTTTTTAGTTGGTGTGGTGGAGTCCTTGAATCTTTTTTTTCCCCGAGTCTTTCTTCCATGCTATCTTCAAGAGAGTTAAGGACAGCCATGGTTATCGCCTACGGCCACATCACCCTGAAAGCGCCCGATCTCGTCTGATCTCGGAGGCTAAGCAGGGTCGGGCCTGGTTAGTACCTGGATGGGAGACCGCCTGGGAATACCAGGTGCTGTAGGCTTTTTTTTTTTAGTTGGTGTGGTGGAGTCCTTGAATCTTTTTTTTCCCCGAGTCTTTCTTCCATGCTATCTTCAAGAGAGTTAAGGACAGCCATGGTTATCGCCTACGGCCACATCACCCTGAAAGCGCCCGATCTCGTCTGATCTCGGAGGCTAAGCAGGGTCGGGCCTGGTTAGTACCTGGATGGGAGACCGCCTGGGAATACCAGGTGCTGTAGGCTTTTTTTTTTTAGTTGGTGTGGTGGAGTCCTTGAATCTTTTTTTTCCCCGAGTCTTTCTTCCATGCTATCTTCAAGAGAGTTAAGGACAGCCATGGTTATCGCCTACGGCCACATCACCCTGAAAGCGCCCGATCTCGTCTGATCTCGGAGGCTAAGCAGGGTCGGGCCTGGTTAGTACCTGGATGGGAGACCGCCTGGGAATACCAGGTGCTGTAGGCTTTTTTTTTTTAGTTGGTGTGGTGGAGTCCTTGAATCTTTTTTTTCCCCGCGTCTTTCTTCCATGCTATCTTCAAGAGAGTTAAGGACAGCCATGGTTATCGCCTACGGCCACATCACCCTGAAAGCGCCCGATCTCGTCTGATCTCGGAGGCTAAGCAGGGTCGGGCCTGGTTAGTACCTGGATGGGAGACCGCCTGGGAATACCAGGTGCTGTAGGCTTTTTTTTTTTAGTTGGTGTGGTGGAGTCCTTGAATCTTTTTTTTCCCCGAGTCTTTCTTCCATGCTATCTTCAAGAGAGTTAAGGACAGCCATGGTTATTGCCTACGGCCACATCACCCTGAAAGCGCCCGATCTCGTCTGATCTCGGAGGCTAAGCAGGGTCGGGCCTGGTTAGTACCTGGATGGGAGACCGCCTGGGAATACCAGGTGCTGTAGGCTTTTTTTTTTTAGTTGGTGTGGTGGAGTCCTTGAATCTTTTTTTTCCCCGAGTCTTTCTTCCATGCTATCTTCAAGAGAGTTAAGGACAGCCATGGTTATCGCCTACGGCCACATCACCCTGAAAGCGCCCGATCTCGTCTGATCTCGGAGGCTAAGCAGGGTCGGGCCTGGTTAGTACCTGGATGGGAGACCGCCTGGGAATACCAGGTGCTGTAGGCTTTTTTTTTTTAGTTGGTGTGGTGGAGTCCTTGAATCTTTTTTTTCCCCGAGTCTTTCTTCCATGCTATCTTCAAGAGAGTTAAGGACAGCCATGGTTATCGCCTACGGCCACATCACCCTGAAAGCGCCCGATCTCGTCTGATCTCGGAGGCTAAGCAGGGTCGGGCCTGGTTAGTACCTGGATGGGAGACCGCCTGGGAATACCAGGTGCTGTAGGCTTTTTTTTTTTAGTTGGTGTGGTGGAGTCCTTGAATCTTTTTTTTCCCCGAGTCTTTCTTCCATGCTATCTTCAAGAGAGTTAAGGACAGCCATGGTTATCGCCTACGGCCACATCACCCTGAAAGCGCCCGATCTCGTCTGATCTCGGAGGCTAAGCAGGGTCGGGCCTGGTTAGTACCTGGATGGGAGACCGCCTGGGAATACCAGGTGCTGTAGGCTTTTTTTTTTTAGTTGGTGTGGTGGAGTCCTTGAATCTTTTTTTTTCCCGAGTCTTTCTTCCATGCTATCTTCAAGAGAGTTAAGGACAGCCATGGTTATCGCCTACGGCCACATCACCCTGAAAGCGCCCGATCTCGTCTGATCTCGGAGGCTAAGCAGGGTCGGGCCTGGTTAGTACCTGGATGGGAGACCGCCTGGGAATACCAGGTGCTGTAGGCTTTTTTTTTTTAGTTGGTGTGGTGGAGTCCTTGAATCTTTTTTTTCCCCAAGTCTTTCTTCCATGCTATCTTCAAGAGAGTTAAGGACAGCCATGGTTATCGCCTACGGCCACATCACCCTGAAAGCGCCCGATCTCGTCTGATCTCGGAGGCTAAGCAGGGTCGGGCCTGGTTAGTACCTGGATGGGAGACCGCCTGGGAATACCAGGTGCTGTAGGCTTTTTTTTTTTAGTTGGTGTGGTGGAGTCCTTGAATCTTTTTTTTCCCCGAGTCTTTCTTCCATGCTATCTTCAAGAGAGTTAAGGACAGCCATGGTTATCGCCTACGGCCACATCACCCTGAAAGCGCCCGATCTCGTCTGATCTCGGAGGCTAAGCAGGGTCGGGCCTGGTTAGTACCTGGATGGGAGACCGCCTGGGAATACCAGGTGCTGTAGGCTTTTTTTTTTTAGTTGGTGTGGTGGAGTCCTTGAATCTTTTTTTTCCCCGAGTCTTTCTTCCATGCTATCTTCAAGAGAGTTAAGGACAGCCATGGTTATCGCCTACGGCCACATCACCCTGAAAGCGCCCGATCTCGTCTGATCTCGGAGGCTAAGCAGGGTCGGGCCTGGTTAGTACCTGGATGGGAGACCGCCTGGGAATACCAGGTGCTGTAGGCTTTTTTTTTTTAGTTGGTGTGGTGGAGTCCTTGAATCTTTTTTTTCCCCGAGTCTTTCTTCCATGCTATCTTCAAGAGAGTTAAGGACAGCCATGGTTATCGCCTACGGCCACATCACCCTGAAAGCGCCCGATCTCGTCTGATCTCGGAGGCTAAGCAGGGTCGGGCCTGGTTAGTACCTGGATGGGAGACCGCCTGGGAATACCAGGTGCTGTAGGCTTTTTTTTTTTAGTTGGTGTGGTGGAGTCCTTGAATCTTTTTTTTCCCCGAGTCTTTCTTCCATGCTATCTTCAAGAGAGTTAAGGACAGCCATGGTTATCGCCTACGGCCACATCACCCTGAAAGCGCCCGATCTCGTCTGATCTCGGAGGCTAAGCAGGGTCGGGCCTGGTTAGTACCTGGATGGGAGACCGCCTGGGAATACCAGGTGCTGTAGGCTTTTTTTTTTTAGTTGGTGTGGTGGAGTCCTTGAATCTTTTTTTTCCCCGAGTCTTTCTTCCATGCTATCTTCAAGAGAGTTAAGGACAGCCATGGTTATCGCCTACGGCCACATCACCCTGAAAGCGCCCGATCTCGTCTGATCTCGGAGGCTAAGCAGGGTCGGGCCTGGTTAGTACCTGGATGGGAGACCGCCTGGGAATACCAGGTGCTGTAGGCTTTTTTTTTTTAGTTGGTGTGGTGGAGTCCTTGAATCTTTTTTTTCCCCGAGTCTTTCTTCCATGCTATCTTCAAGAGAGTTAAGGACAGCCATGGTTATCGCCTACGGCCACATCACCCTGAAAGCGCCCGATCTCGTCTGATCTCGGAGGCTAAGCAGGGTCGGGCCTGGTTAGTACCTGGATGGGAGACCGCCTGGGAATACCAGGTGCTGTAGGCTTTTTTTTTGGTTGTCGTGGTGGAGTCTTGAATCTCTTTTTTTCCCCAGTCTTTCTTGCATGCTATCTTCAAGAGAGTTAAGGACAGCCTTGGTTATCGCCTTCGGCCACATCACCTTGAAAGCTCCCGATCTCGTCTGATCTCGGAGGCTAAGCAAGGTCGGGCCTGGTTAGTACCTGGATGGTACTTACATACCAGACCCTTATTCGAGCACGCAGCCCGGTCAGTGAGGAATGGGGGTGGGGCCGAGCGAGCGCCCCCCCCTCTTGAACTGTAGCAGACCGCATGCCCTCAAAATTGGGGGGGGGGGTGGGTGCTTTGGAGCAGGGGGGCACGACGCCCCCCACCCCAAAGCACCATTGTCCCCATGTTGATGGGGACAAGGGCCTCTTCCCAAAAACCCTGGCCGTTGGTTGTCAGGGTCTTCGAGCGGGGGGCTTATCAGAATCTGGTAGCCCCCTTTAATAAGGCGGCCCCCAGATCCTGTCCTCCCACCCTATGTGAATGAGTATCGGGTACATCGTACCCCTACCCATTCACCTGGGAGAAAAATGTTAAATAAAAAAATAAAAGTAATTTATTAGTCAGCTCGGGGGGCGTTCTGCCAGGGGCCCTCACTTTATTCTTTAAGCTCTTTTACAAGTGGGGCCCCCGGACTTCTTTGCCGTCTTGTTCCCTCTTCTCTTCTAGCAATGTTGACACAACAACCTCTACCGCTGTAATGCCGTGTGCACGTTGCACAACGACTTATATAGGCATGGGGCGTGGTCACCAGGTGATGCCACCCGGCGACCCCACCCCTTATTACATCACATTCCCATCATGCCACGGGCATTTGATGTAAAAAGGGATGGGGTCACCCCCACTGTATGACTTTCCAACATATCAGGTGTGTCTGGTAATCTGCTCTATGTGGTTGTTGGTGGAGGAAATCACAATGAAGAGTGTATGGGGCGCACACTTTGTGGTTTGCAAGTTTATCAATGAAGCTTTGCACTTCTATATGGATTGTTTTAAAGTAGTAAAAACCTGACAGAGGTTGTAACCTTTCCTCATGTTAATCCAAAACTAAAAAAAAAAAAAAAAAAAAACGTTTAGGCTGAACATTCACTTTGATTGCAATATGCACATCTTGTATGTTTAATTCAATCGAAACTCCTTTTAATATTAACACTTTGCATTTTTCAATCCCCTAATGGCGATAATACAATGATTGATTTTTTTTTTTTTTTTGTTTTGTTTTGTTTTTATTTTTGTTTGTTTGTTTGATTTTTTAGACACTGGGGAATGATGAGAATGAAATGGTTTCCAGGATTGGAGATCATGTGTAAGTTCACTTATAAATGTGTAGATATTAGTAAAGGTGATGAATATGTCCGATGCCCTAGGGGCAATTCTCCACCTCTAACTTCTATAAAGGCCTGTGTGCTGTCCGAGGTGATATGGTGATCACATTTGTATGTAGCTGATACTTTGTATATATTTTGTGTCATTTACCTATCAGGCAGCTTATGGCTTTATCTATGTACATTGATCTGCTGTTGATGATTGAAAATGATACAAATAGACAAAGATTTGTCCGGGATGATTGAGTAGATACAATGTTTCGTTTTTCTCACTTCTATCTCCCGATTGTGTTGCGTGTTAAGAACTTCGCGGCATAAGTGTTTATTCAGCTCTGCCACCTTGTGGTCATTCCTGGTAAAACACTTGGGTGTGGGCCCAGTACAAGGCGATGAATAGGGAATGTATACAGGCAGAAAAAGGAGATGATCTCCGCAAAAAATCTAGAACCAGGGAGGGAATAGAAGGAAGGTTTATTCATTCCCCTCCTAGTCTGACCGATCTACTCCACATCTAAAGATCAATATTATTATTTTAGCATAGCCTCACAAACATGCCACCCACATCTCTCTGCATAGAGCCGGACATGCCTGGTATCTATTCTTATTCTCCAATCAAGTTATATATTATTAATAATGTCAGGTAAAGTTCCCTGTAAAGGCAAACCCTTTGTTTTCTTATCACACTCAGACTTGTAATACAGGTGAGGAAGTAATGACAGGAAATGTGATCACAGTACATCATTCTCTAATCTCCATTCATTCCAATCTTTCTATGCTGATCGTCTACTCACCGCTAAACCCTTCCAATCAAAACCATCCAGCCCTACATGTCTGTCCATCCTAACAGCAATTCAGAGTTTCTATGATTTGTATCATGTATTCAAATGTATTTCGTGTGAAGGAACAATGTGATCTCCTTCCAGGGACTGGTTTTAATTGTCCTTCATCCTTTAATTCTGCTGAACATCTTCTGGAGATCAGAGATCATTCAATATTAAATACCAAACCAACATCCCCCAGCTGAATGGAACTCAGATCCTCCTTCACACTCAATACATTTTTTCTGAAGAAATCACCCAAAACTGTGATTGGTGCAAATATGAAATTGATTCAGTCAAATTTCCCGCCGACATTCTATGGAACGTTTTAATGATCTCCGATAGAAAGAATAATCCGACTCTAAAATCTGATATCTCTTCCTCCGGGAACATCGATCAACACTCTTCTGAATTGTCGGGCAGTTTATCTAACCAAGAATAATAAATCCGATAGAAAGATGAATGTCACATTTCTTCTAGTCTTTTCTTTTACTTACAGAATCCGCCCTGCTAGAGAATGTTTTCTATAGAGATCAATGAAAAGTCTACAGAACAAGTATTTTCTGGGCTGAAAAAGGAGAAAGATCTCAGAACACATTTCTTTGAAATTCTCATCAGAAAGACATTACTGGCTGGTGAAGGAAACGCCCACTGCTCTGATTGGCTCGTATTTCAAATTGCTACTTTCAAATTTGCCCGCCTGAATTGTGAAGAACGTTACAGAGAAATAATCAGCCCCATTATCCCGCCAAATCCGACACTGAGATCATCAGATGAGACATTTATCCGAGAAATCTGAAGATTATTAAATAAATGTAAAACATTTTCATAGGTTCTCTTTTATTCCAACTGCCATGTCCTGAGAGCGAGAGAAGGAAAAATAAAAACAAGTGAAATATATATATATATATATATATATATATATATATATATATATATATATATATATATATATATATATATATATATATATTCACTTGTTTTTGTTTTTCCTTCTCTCGCTCTCTTTCTGATATATAATTTATACATATAGCAGATTGCACACATTTTGCTTGTCCTATATAGAGATCTGGAAATGTGACATTATTGGTAGAAATAGGTAATAATCATCACATATCAGACAAATATGTACAATTCATCAATACAGACAAAGTTGTGCTTCTGGTGAATTACATCCGTTAAGCAAAATATTGAAAATCTTCTAAATAAATGAACTTCTTTGCAGTGAAATACATGACTAGACCCACCCCTTATCCACATGTTTCCCTTCAGGTCCGCACATCATCACACCCAGGAAGGTGAGATGTCGGAGGCAATGTGCTACTTTATTTTCCTTTAGAAATAATGTTGTATAAATATGAACAATTGAAGCTGCTGATTGTGTTTCTGTTATGAAGAGTTAAAGATTAATGTTCTCCGTGTAATCTCCAGATATGAATAGAAAAGCATTGAGAAGAAGGAATAAATTCATCTTCTGGAAATGTATTGCTGTTTCATTAATATATTTGATTACCACAGAATATTTAGGAGCCTTAGAAATAAATTAAATCTTCTATTTATTTATTTTGCATTGTAGTGAATGTGTGTGACTCCGCCTCCTTCCCATGAAGGTTTCCATCAGGTCCGCCCAGGCTGTATATAAGGAGGTGGCTGTGTGCGGTTTCTTTACTGTTTGTCTGAATAACGCAGATTTCCGAGATGTCTGGTCGCGGTAAAGGAGGGAAGGGTCTGGGGAAAGGAGGCGCTAAGCGGCACAGGAAGGTGCTCCGGGACAACATCCAGGGCATCACCAAACCCGCCATCCGACGTTTGGCCCGCAGAGGGGGTGTCAAGCGCATCTCCGGACTCATCTATGAGGAGACCCGCGGAGTGCTCAAAGTCTTCCTGGAGAATGTCATCCGCGATGCCGTCACCTACACCGAGCACGCCAAGAGGAAGACCGTCACCGCCATGGATGTCGTCTATGCTCTCAAACGCCAGGGCCGCACTCTCTACGGATTCGGAGGCTAAATCCTCATGAACACCTATCCACTTCCCCTACACAAAGGCCCTTCTCAGGGCCACCCACCTTCTCATATAAAGGGCTCACTTTATTTCTCCTGGCGTTAGAACGTTTTAGTATGTGGGGAAGGAAGTTCTTTCTAGCTAAACATACACTATACAATCCGATTGTACGATTTTAGATGTACAGCAGATCTGTGTATAAATCGTCTTACAATATCGTTATCTCACTTTTATTATTTGTCGGGTAGGTTGTTCCAGCGATAAAAAAACCCTTTTCCTTAGTCAATAAAAATCGATTGGTTCTGTATGTGGCTCTCATCTCTCCTACATTTCTGTCACCCTCCTGCCATGTCTTTATAAAGAGCTGAAGGGGGCGGGGCCGCGACAATTTATTCTGCGAACAAAATCAAATATTTGGAACCTAAACAGGAAACCGACCTGATTTCATTTCAGACATGAAACACGTGTTTTGTGACATCATTGTTCATATTTCTCTGGCGGTGTCCTGAGTACTACCAGTCGCCTCACATGTCTTTATAGACCTATTCGGGGTGTGAAAATCTGTCACCGCTACATGTAGGAGAGAACAATAAATATCGCTCAGTGACATGTACATTTCATTATCAGATTTTTATGTGATCAATGCTTTATTTTCAGTCATAAAGAACGATAAAAATCGCGTTGTGTGTGTAATGTGAAATCTTGGCGCCACAGCCAGCAATGCTCCATAGAATGTCTGCGCGCTCTCCATTTTCTAATGATCTGCAGTACAAAAAAATACCATTTCCAGGTTATTGTTGGGGAATTAAACTGAAATGAAGGGGACAGTTTATCAATGTCTATTTCCATGTGGGAGGTGTGAAGAAAGGGGATGAGATCAGTGGGCTCCTTTCCAGTTTGAAGAATGATTTGTTGGTATTTATAGAATGATTTGTGATCTTAAGAAGAAATCCATGAGAACTAAGAGATGGAGGAGAATCAAATCCCTGTAATGAGATCACATTGCTCTATAATACGACACTGAAAGCGTTCCAATATAAAATCTATCACCATTTATTATTACTGACACGTGTCATCCCAACACATTGTCCCCCCCATCAGGATCACACTACCTAGTCAGAGGAACCATTTTATTTCCAACATGTAAAACAAAACATCACTTTTGGTTGTCTATTTTTACAATCAGATCTCCCAATAACAATGGGTGTGCGTCTCTTTGTATGGCGAGGTATAATGCGGCTGAATCTTCCTACCTGTAATGAATACATTCAAAGTGTTTGCTTTTAGAGTGAACCATTTACCACATTAGAAATATCGGAGAACAGGAATGGAAACTATTTTGTGTGTCGGGCTCTTTGTATGGAAAGGTGGGTGGCTCTTAGAAGAGCCTTTGTTGTGTTGGGTAATGGAGGGGAATGAAGTGATCGGGATTACTTGGATTTGGTGGCCTTGTGGCTCTCGGTCTTCTTGGGCAGCAGCACGGCCTGGATGTTGGGCAGGACTCCTCCCTGGGCGATGGTGACGCCGCCCAGCAGCTTGTTGAGCTCCTCGTCGTTGCGGACGGCCAGCTGGAGGTGTCGGGGGATGATGCGGGTCTTCTTGTTGTCGCGGGCGGCGTTGCCGGCCAGCTCAAGGATCTCAGCCGTGAGATACTCGAGGACGGCGGCGAGATACACTGGAGCTCCGGCCCCGACCCGCTCGGCATAGTTGCCCTTCCTGAGCAGGCGGTGAACACGACCGACTGGGAACTGCAGACCAGCCCGGGATGAGCGTGTCTTGGCCTTAGCCCGAACCTTGCCTCCTTGTTTGCCGCGTCCTGACATTGTAGGTGGATGATTGGGTTATTCAATGGAGAATATCACCCCACATATCACTCCCCTTCATTTATACACTCAGTGCTCCGACGTCACACGCTGCGATTGGTCACGTTTGAATCCAGCCAATAGAGCCTTGACTTCTCTCTAAACCAATCCATTGAAAAGGAATTAAATTATCACGTCACTCTCCATCACATGACTTAACCCTCCAATAGAAGAGTGAGGAGGGGTGTGGACTCATTTGCATAAGACGCCTATATAAGCAGCACACAAGGGCGGCTCCAGCACACTTTCCCTTCACAGAGAAAATACCATTAACCCTAATAATGCCTGAACCAGCCAAGTCCGCCCCGGCGCCCAAGAAGGGTTCCAAGAAAGCCGTCACCAAGAGCCAGAAGAAGGACGGCAAGAAGCGGAGGAAGAGCAGGAAGGAGAGTTATGCCATCTACGTGTACAAGGTGCTCAAGCAGGTCCACCCCGACACCGGCATCTCCTCCAAGGCCATGGGCATCATGAACTCCTTTGTCAATGACATCTTCGAGCGCATCGCCGGAGAATCTTCCCGCCTGGCTCATTACAACAAGCGCCGCACCATCACCTCCCGGGAGATCCAGACCGCCGTCCGCCTCCTCCTGCCCGGAGAGCTGGCCAAGCACGCCGTCTCCGAGGGCACCAAGGCCGTCACCAAGTACACCAGCGCCAAGTAATCCCCCCATCATCATCATCCCAACACAAGACACAAAGGCTCTTCTAAGAGCCACCCACCATTTCCATCAATGAGCTCTCATCACATTGTATCAATTAGAGATTCTAAACATAAGTGAAGAATAAACTAATTATAGGATATCAATCATGTTTGTACAATCTGATGGAGTTATACATTTGTGGATGTATTAAAATAAATCCATTCGAACCCCAGCTAGTCTTCCAGATTTCCTTTATTGAGGAATTCCAGAAGGTGTGTGTTTTTTTTTTTGTTTTTTTTTTCTCCCACTTAGTCCCGTTCTGTAGAATGGATATCCGGAAGATCTAATTTATACATGAATATTGTCTGCTAGTGAGAACTAACCATCCAATATCTTCCCATGCATTTTATCACCACTAGGTGTCAGTGTTAGTCAGCTAATACATGGGAGCTTTTTTTTTTTTTAGAAAATTGAAGGCAGATTTTTATATTAACCACTTGCTTACTGGGCACATATACCCCCCTCCTGCCCAGGTGAAATTTCAGCTTCCGGCACTGCGTCGCTTTAACTGACAATTGCGCGGTCGTGCGACATGGCTCCCAAACAAAATTGACGTCCTTTTTTTCCCACAAGTAGAGCTTTCTTTTGGTGGTATTTGAATGCCTGTGCGGTTTTTATTTTTTGCGCTATAAACAAAAAAGAGCGACAATTTTGAAAAAAAATACAATATTTTTTACTTGTTGCTATAATAAATATCCCAATTTTTTAAAAAAAAACAATTTTTTTTTCTCAGTTTAGGGCGATACGTATTCTTCTACATATTTTTGGTAAAAAAAAAAAAAAAATCGCAATAAGCGACTGGTTTGCGCAAAAGTTATAGCGCCTACAATATAGGGGACAGAATTATTTTTTTTTTATTATTTTTTTTTTACTAGAAATGGCGGCGATCTGCGATTTTTATTGGGACTGCGACGTTATGGTGGACACATCGGACACTTTTGAAACATTTTTGGCGCCATTCACATTTATACTGCGATCAGTGCTATAAATATGCACTAATTACTGTATAAATGTGACTGGCATTGAAGGGGTTAACACTAGGGGATGAGGAAGGGGTTAAATGTGTATACTGCTTAGTGTTCTAACTGTGGGGGAAGGGGGGTGACTGGGGGAGGTGACCGATCTGTGTCCCTATGTACAAGAGACACAGATCGGTCTCCTCTCCAGAGACAGGACGCTGTCTCTGTGTGAGCCGGCAATGAGGCCCCATACACACGAGAGGATTTATCCGCAGATACGGTCCAGCGGACCGTATCCGCGGATAAATCCTCTCGAGGATTTCAGAAGATTTCTATGCGATGGCGTGTACACACCATCACATTGAAATCCGCGCTGAAATCCTCTGCCGATGACGTGTCGCGCCGTCGCCGCTATTATGACGCGGCGACGGGCGCGACGCTGTCATATAAGGAATTCCACGCATGCGTCAAATCATTACGACGCGTGCGGGGAATCCCTTTGGGCGGATGGATCTGGTAAGTCTGTACAGACGAGCGGATCCATCCGTTGGAATGGATTCCAGCAGATGGATTTGTTGAGCATGTCAGCAAATATCCATCTGCTGGAAATCCATCCCAGGGGAGATTTATCTGCGGATAAATATCCGACGGAGTGTACACACCATAGGATCTATCCGCAGAAACCCATTTGATGGGATTTATCTGCGGATAGATTCTATGGTGTGTATGGGGCCTGAGAGATGATCTCATATGTAAACATATGAGATCATCTCTCATTGGCCGCACAGATCGCATCGCAAACGGCCACTCTGATTGGCCGTTCGCGGCGATCTGTGATTGGCTGTGTCCAAGTGACACGGCCAACACAGAGTTTCCCCGCAGCGCGCTCTGGAGCGCGCGCGGGGAACGCCCAAAGGGGCGGCCATCAATTGACGGCCTGTTGGATATTCAGATCCGCGCTGAAGCTGTCATTCGGCTATAGCGCGGGTCTGTAGTGGTTAAACATCTATAATATTTTATTTTCAGTGCATCATTTTTGACCGATAAGCTTGTTTTCTGTTTTATAAATTGTCTTAAACTTTTCACAAATCGTGTTAATGTCTGGACAGTCATGATACAAAGTGAATATAAATGCACAAAGTTACAATGATTAAATAAATGAACAGAGTTAGTGTTTACATATACCCCTTATCATGTCAATGGGTTTTATCATGTATAATATGTTATTTCAGTGTGTGTGTGTGTGTGTGTGTGTGTTGGGGGGGTGTTATATTCCGTGATTAGGGTTGAGCGAACCCGAACTGTAAAGTTCGGGGTCGGTACAGACTTTGTTTTTTTTTTTTGCTCCCGAACCTGAACCCGAATAATTGAAAAAAAGTCTGGGTTCGGGTATGTTTTGGCGCGCGGCACGGCAGCCAATCGCCATTCGTTTTACTACTGTGACTGGGAACTGATCACAGTCATGCCTACTTATGGCATGGCTGTGATTGGCCAGTGCAGCATGTGACCCAGCATGTGACCAGCCTCTATATTAGATAGAGGCACACAGCACAGATTGTCACTCTGCTTCAGTTATGATAGGGAAAGGCTGCTGAATCTGCTGCTTAGGGAAAGTGTCAGTGAGGTTTGATCCTGCTTCATACATTCATACAAGCATTCTTTATTCATAGAACTCCGCTCTAGTTATGACAGGGAGAGGCTGCGGATGATGCTTAGGGACAGTGTCAGAGAGGTTTGATCCTGCTTCAGAAATCTAAAAAAAACACAATTTATTTATTTGACATCAATATCATCTTATGGTTTATGGGCCGCTCGTCAGTCTGGTGTAGCTATTGTAGGGACAGGCTCCAGATTTTGAGGGACAGTGTCAGCGAGGTGTATGCTGCTTCAGAAATCTAAACCAGCACTCTTGATTTCTGTGACATCTGCTTCATATAGTGCATTGTTTAGGGCTGGGTTACCTGCTGCTTGCTCTAGTTAGAGAAATATATTGGTGAATCTCTGGCCATTTCACCAGCACACTCTACCTGTCCCCTGTCAAATACTGTCTGTGCAGTACAATTGTTTAGGGCTGGGTTACCTGCTTTTTGCTCTAGGTAGAGAAATATATAGGTGAATATCTGCCTATTTCACTATATTACACTATTTTTGTATTTAAAATTTCTCAAAATTAGGGCAAGACCCTACATTTGAGAAATATGAGGAAAACGTCAAATAAGGGACGTGGCCGCGGTCGTGGTGCTGCTGGTGGAGCTCCTGTTACAGGGAGAGGACGTGGTCGATCTGTGCCAGCTACACACACAAGTGAAACACCTTTCACAGGTGCGAGTAGCCGACAGAGCCTGCAGCGGTATTTGGTTGGGCCTAATCCAGCTCTATGAATGTTGAGGCCAGGAGCAGAACAGGCGGTAGTAGATTGGGTTGCTGACAGTGCCTCCAGTTCCTTCACATTGTTTTCCAACCAGTCTTGTGCTGAAAGTTAGTGTTGCTCACGAATATTCGCATTGCGAATATTCGACTCGAATATAGCATATTCGAGAAATCGCGCTATATTTCGAAATTCGCGGTGAATATTCGCAATTCCGAATATTCGATTTTTTACAATTTTTTTTTTTAATCAGATCACATCCTAGATATCTCCATCGACGTCTAAAAGCATTGCTGGTATCATTAGAGACCCTGGGCCGAGTAGCTGAAGCGTTCATTGAATTTTCCAGAAAGATCGCAATGCGATTATTCGGCAAACGCAATATCGCGCGATTATTTTCCTCGCCCCGATCTTCCGCATCAGAGCGATTTTTACAGTTTCATTTTTAAAACAGATCACATCCTAGTGATCTCCATAGACGTCTGAAAGCATTGCTGGTATGATTAGAGCCATTGGGCCGAGTAGCTGAAGCGATCATTTTATATTGCCGAATATTCGCAATGCGAATATTCGGCAATAGGAATATTGCGCGATTATTTGCTCCGCCCTTTTGCATCAGAGCCAATCAGAGTTCTCCTTCCACACTCGTCACAGGTTAGCAACCAATAGGAACCTGCCTGCATGGACATTATATAAGCTCACTCCCAGCACCATTTCATTGCAGATTCAGAAGCTGGCTATAGAGTGTGGAGGCTGTTTCTGTGTTCCTGGTTTCCTGTGTCTTTGTTCTTGATTGATTTAGATCATCACCAGCATTGCTATTTAGTGATTCCAGTGGATCTTTTCCAGTATATCAACTGCTTTTTTCAAAGCAATAGACCCAAGAGCTTTTTTCAAAGCTACGTTTTGTGCTGTTTTGTGCTGTTTTTTTCATTTGTGTTACTGTTTGATCCTGCAATCCTCCCTGTTCAGTTATATTTGCAAGAGATTTCAGAACACATTTTGCTGAGCTTTATAAAAGAGCTTTTCTAAAAGCTAAGTTTTGTTCATCTTGTGTTACTGTTAGATCTTGCAGGTTCGCTGTTCAGTGATATTTGATAGGCATCTCAGTTCAAATTTTGTTTAGTTTTCCCTAAAGAGCTTTTATAAAAGCTAAGTTTTGTGTTCAGTTTAGTTAAATTTTGTGTAGTAAGTGTACACACTGTTAGTGTACATTTATTTCATCTAGCTTAGCTTAGTGTGTGTTTAGTGTCTGTGTTTTGTGTTTAAAAAAAAAAAAAAAAAAAAAAGTTAGTGTTTGTTTAGTGCTTTTTTTTTTTTCTTTAATTTTGTAGTCCTTGTCTGGTGTACTACTTTTCTTATAGTTTAGTAGCTGTCTGTGTACGTCTTTGTCTGCGTGCCTGTCTTGTAAAAAAAACACAAAAACACATTTTGTTCACATTTTCCCCCCCCAATAAAGTTTACCCCCCCCACACACATATCAGCAATAATGAGCGGCATCCGTGGCCGTGGCAGCAGGGGTAGGGGAGTTACTCCCAGTGCTGGATCGCTGCCAGCACGGGGTACCTCTCGTGCCCCTACTAGTGGTAGAGGATCGGGTGCAAGGGGAGTACGCCTGATCCGGGAGTTCTTCCCATCGGGCAGCCGCCCGATATTGCCATCTCAGGCTCAAGTAGTGGTGGACTACATGGGGCACAGCAGTGCCACTGAGTCGTCGGTCCCGACTCACAGTAGTACCACCATTACACCGTTGCCTGTACTACCCCCCCCCAGCCCCCAAGAGTCCAGCATCTTACTGTTCGACAGCGACAGTGATAGGGATCTCTTGGGGGAGGCCATGCATCAGGCAGACCTCCAGCTCTGTCCTGATGGTCAGGACCTTTTTGAAGGGATGGATGAGGAGGATGGGATACCTGCTGGCAGTATCCCAGAGACATCCCTTCAAACTGGTGCTGCTGTTTTGGTGCAGGAAACAGCAGCACCTAGTCAGACCCAGGCGTGGGTGAGGGGACAGCGGAGCCAGGCTAGAGGCTCCATGTCACGTGGTTCCCTCAGACCAACACATCTCAGCCCTTGGTCTGACATCTCTGGGGGCGAAGAGGGTGACCCATCATGGTTGCCATCTGACGCGTCGGCTCACTACGTCAGTGACGACGGGGAAGGTAGGCACCCTGGTGAAACGGTGCGCCAGGTCACCACCAGGGAGACCATCGTCAGGGTCTCCACTGGTGATGGCAGCAGGAGGTGTCAGGAGGAGGAGCAGCAGCAGCAGCAGCAGCAGCAGGCAGCTCCACCTGTGCGCACCGAATCCCAGCAGGTGCAAGTAAGCGTCACCCCATCTGACAGGAGGGCGGTGCTGAAGTCACCTGTCTGGAATTTCTTTACCCTGGTGGCAGACAACCCTACCGTGGCCATCTGCCGGATTTGTAAAGTGAGGGTGAAGAGAGGGAAGTGTTTGGCTCGGGTGGGTACCACAGCCCTGAACCAGCACCTGAGGATAAACCACTGGGCGTTGTATGACGAGATGAAGCGTGGTGGTGGTAGCAGCGCCACCACCACAAGTGAGCAGGGTACAGCAGCCCCTGCCACATCTTCATCTGTTTCCAGCAGGTCATGCCCCCCCGCTCCCTCTAGTAGAGGTACTGGTACCGGCAGCCAGACCTCTACTTCCACAGCACCCTCCACGTCTGTGTCCCGCACTGCCGTCCGGCGCCAGGCGTCGATTTCAGACGCCTTTGACCGCACCACTCCCTTCCCCCCTGGAGACCGACGTGTGCGTTCCCTCAATGGGCTCCTGGCAAGGGTTATTGCCCAACATCTGCTGCCCTTCAACATAGTTGACAGCAACCCCTTCAGGCAGATGTTGGAGCAGGCCCAACCCCAATGGCGTGTCCCCAGCCGCCATTTCTTTGCCAGGACTGGTGTCCCTGCCCTACACCAGCACATTGTGCAGAATGTAACCCTGTCGCTGGATCACGCTGTCAGCGACAGGGTTCATCTGACAATGGATGGCTGGACCAGCAGGCATGGGCAGGGACGCTACATCAGCTTCACGGCCCATTGGGTTTCCCTCCGAGGCGTCGGTGAGGGATCGTCGGCAACCGATCTTGTGGTGCCGCCCCGGGGTGTCCAGGGGAGAACTGCTGGTCTCCCTCAAGCCACTGTCTCCGCAGCTGCTGAGCCTCCCAGCAAGCGCCCCCGTAGCTACTCAAGTGTGGGGCACGTGCGCTGTCAGGCCGTGCTCCAGCTTGTTAGTTTAGGGGACCGGAGACACACTGCAGAAGAAGTGCTGAAAGCACTTCAAGCTCAGGTCCAGAAGTGGCTGACACCCCGAAGGCTCCAGCCAGGTATGGTTGTCTGCGATAACGGCAGCAACCTACTCGCCGCCCTCCATGCTGGCAGTCTGACGCACGTGCCCTGTCTGGCACATGTCCTCAACCTGGTGGTGCAGAAGTTCCTGCGCACTTATCCAGGGTTGAGTGACATTGTGGCAAAGGCGCGTAGGATTGCCAGCCACTTCAGGCGCTCCCCAACCGCTACCGCGTCCCTGTCCAAATTGCAGCGGAAGTACAATCTGCCCCTTCACAGGCTGATTGTGGACAGTGTGACGCGGTGGAACTCCACCCTCCACATGCTGAAGAGGTTGTGGGAGCAGCAAAGGGCGGTGAGGGAGTACCTGATGGAACTAGGCACTGAGAGGGCTTCACCACAACTCCCTTTCATCGCCTGTGCGCAGTGGGGGCAGATAAACCAGGTCTGCCAAGTGTTGTCCTCCTTCGAGCAGGCGACCAAGATGGTCAGCAGTGAGCAAATTGGCCTCAATAGCGTGCTGCCAATACTGTTCATGCTGGAGAGGACACTAGATCGCCTGCTCGAGGCTGGGGAGAGTGCCTTGGTGGAGCAGGAGGAGTCAGCAATGCTCCACCGAGACCAGGGCCAGGACCAGGAGGAGGAGGAGGAGGAGGAGGATGATGATGAAGAGGAGGAGGAGGTGGTTGCTGGTGTCGTCCCGGAGTCAGGGCCTGGTCAGGAGGGAGAGCCGGTGTTGGGGGCACCGATAGTCCGGGGGTTGGGCATGTCTGAGTTTGACCAGCAGCGCCTCAGGGATGAAGAGTCACACCTCATTCACCTGGCCAGCATTGAGGAGTCACAGCGGGCTGTGCTCTTCCCCATGGCTGCCCACATGCTGAGATGCCTCAGGAGGGACCCCCGGGTTAAGACCATCAAGACGAGGGATGATTTCTGGATGGCCACCCTTTTGGATCCCAGGTGCAAGGGGAAACTGGAGCCGTTCATCCCAGCCAGCCGGAGGCAGCACCGGATGGAGGAACTGCAGGCAGCCATTGTCAGACGGTTGGAGCAGGCAACTCCCCGGCCTCCAGTTGTCCCCCCTCATCTCACCCAGCAGGTGGCTGCACCCAGCTGCAGCCGAGCAGGGGACCTAATGGAAGAGATGAGGATGTTCTTCCAAACCGAGCGACCCAGTACCACCACCAGCAGCAGCAGCAGCAGTCACCACCAGCGGCTGGCCCACATGGTGGCAGACTACATGGCGTCCGTCGGTGCTTCTGACAGTATGAGCACCGACGACCCCATGGAGTACTGGGTTGCCAGATTGGACACCTGCCGCGAGCTCGCTCAGTATGCGCTGGAGTTATTGTCTTGCCCCCCCTCCAGCGTACTATCTGAGCGGACATTCAGCGCGGCAGGTGGGGTGGTCACGGACAAGAGGACCCGTCTGTCCACAGACTCCGTGGACAGACTCACATTCATAAAGATGAATGAGTCCTGGATCGGCGGTGACTTTCTGGCACCCGTCGTCGGTTCAGGGCGCTGAAGGGTCCCTTGCCATGCATTCCCTGATGAAGCCCCGGACCTGATGTATTTACAGTGCTGAATATAACTATTTCAACATCAGAGAAAATCAATGTTAATATTTGGTACAGTAGGCTTTCTTTGCAATTACAGCGGTCAAACATTTCTTGTAGTTTTACACCAGCTTTGCACACACTGGAGGAGGGATTTTGGCCCACTCCTCCACACAGATCTTCTCTACATCAGTCATGTTTCTGGGCTATCGCTGAGAAACACGGAGTTTGAGCTCCCTCCAAAGATTCTCTATTGGGTTTAGGTCTGGAGACTGGCTAGGCCACGCCAGAACCTTGATATGCTCCTTACAGAGCCAATCCTTGGTTATCCTGGCTGTGTGCTTTGGGTCATTCTCATGTTGGAAGACCCAGCCTCGACCCATCTTCAAAGCTCTAACTCAGGGAAGGAGGTTGTTGCCCAAAATCTTGCAATACATGGCCCCGGTCATCCTCTCCTTAATACAGTGCAGTCACCCTGTCCCATGTGCAGAAAAACACCACCAAAGCATGATGCTACCACCCCCATGCTTCACATTAGGGATGGCGTTCTTGGCATGGTACTCATCATTATTCTTCCTCCGAACACGGTTAGTGAAATTATGATCAAAAAATTATATTATAGTCTCATCTGACCACATGATTTTCTCCCATGACTCCTTTGGATCAGTCAAGACAATTATGTCAGAAGTTATTTCACACCCTATATACTCTTATTAAGACTGTTGTACATCATGGCAACTCCTGCCCATGTGATATGACTATGTATCAACTACTACTGTTAATACTACTACTGCTGCTTCAGCTGCTGCTGCCGCCCAGTCAATACACCTATGTCAGCAGTTGTTTAACACTCTATATACTCTTATTCCTACTGCTGTTCATCATGGCACCTCCTGCCCATGTGATATGACTCTGTATCAACTACTACTGTTAATACTACTACTACTGCTGCTTCTGCTGCTGCTGCTGCCGCCCAGTCAATACACCTATCTCAGCAGTTATTTCACACTCTATATACTCTTATTAAGACTGCTGTACATCATGGCAACTCCTGCCCATGTGATATGACTCTGTATCAACTACTACTGTTAATACTACTACTGCTGCTTCAGCTGCTGCTGCCGCCCAGTCAATACACCTATGTCAGCAGTTGTTTAACACTCTATATACTCTTATTAAGACTGCTGTACTTCATGGCAACTCCTGCCCATGTGATATGACTCTGTATCAACTACTACTGTTAATACTACTACTGCTGCTTCTGCTGCTGCTGCCGCCCAGTCAATACACCTATGTCAGCAGTTATTTCACACTCTATATACTCTTATTAAGACTGCTGTACATCATGGCAACTCCAGCCCATGTGATATGACTCTGTATCAACTACTACTGTTAATACTACTACTGCTGCTTCAGCTGCTGCTGCCGCCCAGTCAATACACCTATGTCAGCAGTTGTTTAACACTCTATATACTCTTATTAAGACTGCTGTACTTCATGGCAACTCCTGCCCATGTGATATGACTCTGTATCAACTACTACTGTTAATACTACTACTGCTGCTTCTGCTGCTGCTGCCGCCCAGTCAATACACCTATGTCAGCAGTTATTTCACACTCTATATACTCTTATTAAGACTGCTGTACATCATGGCAACTCCAGCCCATGTGATATGACTCTGTATCAACTACTACTGTTAATACTACTACTGCTGCTTCAGCTGCTGCTGCCGCCCAGTCAATACACCTATGTCAGCAGTTATTTCACACTCTATATACTCTTATTAAGACTGCTGTACATCATGGCAACTCCAGCCCATGTGATATGACTCTGTATCAACTACTACTGTTAATACTACTGCTGCTGCTTCTGCTGCTGCTGCTGCCCAGTCAAGACACCTATGTCAGCAGTTATTTGACACTCTATATACTCCTATTCCTACTGCTGTTCATCATGGCACCTCCTGCCCATGTGATATGACTCTGTATCAACTACTACTGTTAATACTACTGCTGCTTCTGCTGCTGCTGCCCAGTCAAGACACCTATGTCAGCAGTTATTTGACACTCTATATACTCCTATTCCTACTGCTGTTCATCATGGCACCTCCTGCCCATGTGATATGACTCTGTATCAACTACTACTGTTAATACTACTACTGCTGCTTCTGCTGCCCAGTCAAGACACCTATGTCAGCAGTTATTTCACACCCTATATACTCTTATTAAGACTGCTGTTCATCATGGCACCTCTTGCCCGAGTGATTTGACACTGTATTGTCAATGTCTACTACTACTATTACAGCTCAGTCAAGACACCTGTGTCCCAATTTTTTGGTACACTATTGACTACTATGACCACTACTGATGCTGTAAAGTATTCCCCAAGTGTTTTTATGCTATGTATTACTATTACCACTACTGCTTGTAAATCATGCCTGTGTGATACTTAGTGGGAATGCTTTAATAAGCATTCCTAGTATGGATACCCGTAAATGTATTAATCTTAATTAGTGTGAATGCTTTAATAAACATTTCCAGTATTGATATCCGTAAATTTAGTAATCTTATTATTCCTTACGTTTTTTGGTTCTGCGTAACTTCGGCATACTTTCAGCTATTGAGACCATTCAACTGTAAAAATGTTCGTCTCTTTCAGCAAATGATGGGACTTGTTCAAGTTTTTTCCTACTTTTTACACTTTTATAAATTTTTAGCTTTTAAGACCGTTTTTTTAACAATGAAGTCAATGAGAACATCCTTTTCCCCTTTGAATTCACATGCCCTGCCAAAAGTTTCAGCTACTTCATACTTTCACTTACAGACACTGAAAAAACTGTAAAGCGGTCACAAAATATTTAGCTATCCGGCTATGACTTTTCAGATCGTTATCGTTTACAATTTTTTGGTGAAAACGCAATTTACGTTTTGCGAATTTTTCACAAAAATGCGATAGGTTATAATGTAATCCTATGGAGGGGATTTAGAGTCTGTCATGTGACCTTAACATTCTAGATCTTTGTAATTAAAAATATCTTTACAAAAAGGGGAAACAAATTGGTCTCACGCCCACAAGATCTACTTTTCATACACAATTTTTATATCAAAACGTAGCTATGCTTGTCTGGTTTATGGCAATGTGATCAAGTCTGCGATACGTATTTTAGTTTTAGTTATTGGATCAACAGCCAGAAATTATGTCTCATAGACTCTCATGTTAAATTATCTAAAAAATGTTGCTGCAGAACTCACAAAGACGCTCTTTTCTAAATCGCAGACATGGCCACATTTTTAAGTTTATCTACATAAATTTCATATCGATGCGTTTACAAGGGCCGTGTATTTCAAACGGTGTAGTCGTTGTATCAATTGCATGTACGTTTGAGGATTTATTAAGCTTTGTTTGGAGGCTTAAATCATGTATTAGATCTGTGAATTAAAAGCGTTTGTAATGTTATTTCTTTCTATAAATCACTTTCCTGACCTCAGTGCAATATTCCTCCTCACTGACCTGGGGGGGAGGGGAAACCTATTGAGGGGGGAGGGGCGACCAGGAAGTCAGCATACGCTATACTTTGCAGATAGAGAAAGAAGCTGTGTGTCCTAAAGATAGTGTAGTGGTTATGGTGAATGTCTTTGGCAAGGGGCTCACCAATTAAGCTATTCAGCATTCCCACTCGCATTTTCCTCAGGAAATGCATTGTCTAGTTATATTATATTTTAATACTCCTGCTGCTGCCTCCATGCTGCGTAAAGCTTCATGACCTCTCTGGCACAGCGGATCCACCAACAGCCTCCGCTACAAGCTACCAGACCGGATCTAAACAGCAAGTGTAACTATAACAATGAACCTTATGTTAAACACTGTTTTGCGGCATTTATACTGCAACCATTGGGCTGTCTGCAAGAGCTCATCTGCATTCTCTCTCTTTCTTGCTCTCCCTCTCTCTCTCTTTGTATATATATATATATATTGTTGCTTTTGTTATGTTCATTTTTCAACTGTTTATTTTGTGTTTGTCGTGTCTGTGTCGTGTGCTTTAGTTTGTCCTAGGTTACTGTTAAATAAAATAATAGTATAAAATGTTTTTGCTTATTATGAAGTTAAATGTGTTGATGTTGATTTGTTTGATGTTAAGTTAGATGTGTTGAAAAACCTACAAATCTATCTCAAAAAGAAATGAAACATTTCCAAAAAATAATATTTATTAATAAAAACATAATTTCAGATATAACTCTGATTGAGCTTCTGAAGGCGCTCCAGCTTCTCTATATTTTTTAATTGCTGCTGCTCCAGCAGCACATTTTGCTGAATAAGGTAGCGGATCTGGCGCTGATTTGCCTGGATCCTCTGGTGGGTTGTCTTTATGAGCGCGGTCTGCCTCCTCATCTTTCCTGATACTGTTAGGATATAATAAAAAAAAAATTTGGATTTAAAATAACGTTACCAAATAAATAAAATTTTTTTTTTGCTTATTAATCAATCATTATCATGTGTATACACTTGTTATGTGTCTAACACATCCCGGGAGTGCAGAATTATTAGGCAAATGAGTATTTGGACCACATCATCCTCTTTATGCATGTTGTCTTACTCCAAGTTGTATAGGCTCGAAAGCCTACTACAGATTAGGCATATTAGGTAATGTACAACTCTGTAATGAGAAGGTGTGTGGTCTAATGACATCAACACTCTATATCAGGTGTGCATAATTATTAGTCAATTTCCTTTTCTTTGTCAAAATGGGCCAAAAGAAGGATTTGACAGACTCTGAAAAGTCCAAAATAGAGAGATATCTAGCAGAGGGATGCAGCACTCTTAAAGTTGCAAAGCTTCTGAAGCGTGATCATCAAACAAAAGAAGCGTGTGGAAAAACAAAGGTGCAAAATAACTGCCCATGAACTGAGAAAAGTTAAGCGTGCAGCTGCCAAGATGCCACTTGCCACAAGATTGGCCATATTTCAGAGCTGCAACATCACTGGGGTGCCCAAAAGCACAAGGTGTGCAATACCCAGAGACATGGCCAAGGTAAGAAAGGCTGAAAGACGATGACCACTGAACAAGACACACAAGCTGCAACGTCAAGACTGTGCCAATAAATATCTCAAGAAAGATTTTTCTAAGGTTTTATGGACTGCTGAAATGAGAGTGAGTCTTGATGGGCCAGATGGAAGAGCCCGTGGCTGGATTGGTAAAGTGCAGGGAGCTCCAGTCCGACTCAGACGCCAGCAAGGTGGTGGTGGAGTACTGGTTTGGGCTGGTATCATCAAAGATGAGCTTGTGGGGCCTTTTCGGATTGAGGATGGAGTCAAGCTCAATTCCCAGTCCTACTGCCAGATTATGGAAGAGACCTTCTTCAAGCAGTGGTACAGGAAAAAGTCACCATCCTTCAAGAAAAACATGATTTTCATGCAGGACAATGCTCCATCACACGTGTCAAAGTACTCCACAGCGTGGCTGGCAAGAAAGGGTATTAAATAAAAAAAAGTAATGACATGGCCTCCTTGTTCACCTGATCTGAACCCCATTGAGAACCTGTGGTCCATCATCAAATGTGGGATTTACAAGGAGGGAAAACAGTACACCTCTCTGAACAGTGTCTGGGAGGCTGTGGTTGCTGCTGCACGCAATGTTGATGGTGAACAGATCAAAACACTGACAGAATCCATGGATGTCAGGCTTTCGAGTGTCCTTGCAAAGAAAGGTGGCTATATTGGTCACTGATTTGTTTTAGTTTTGTTTTTAAATGTCAGAAATGTGTATTTGTGAATGTTGAGATGTTATATTGGTTTCACTTTTAAAAATAAATCATTGAAATGGGTATATATTTATTTTTTGGTTAAGTTGCCTAAAAATTCTGCACAGTAATAGTAGTCACCTGCACACACAGATATCCCCCGAAAATAACTAACACTAAAAACAAACTAAAAAATACTTCCAAAAAAATTCAGCTTTGATATTAATGAGTTTTTGGGGTTCATTGAGAACATGGTTGTTGTTCAATAATAAAATGAATCCTCAAAAATACAACTTGCCTAATAATTATGCACTACCTGTATACTTCTAGCATCAATACCATATTATGGTTCTACAATCTGACAGGTGCGCTTTATGTGTTGTCCATTTTTATATCTACATTTTATTGTTGAAATGTTATTAATCATTGTGCACATATTTACCTTCCTGAACGAGGCTCACAGGACCGCTCTCTTCCTCCTGCTCTTCTGCTTGAGAAGTTGGGGTGGTGGGGGGGGGAAGCTCCTCAGCTTGCTCCTCAGCAGGAGCTGGGGTTGGGGAGTGGGAGGGCCCTGGCTGCTCCTCTTCATCCATCTCCTCCTCTGCCGCATCCTCCTCTGCCGCATCCTCCTCCTCCTCCTCATCGGCCTGGCGCCTTCTGCGCTTGGCGCGGATAACTGGCATTGGAGCTCCTATAATAACACAATGTTCATATATTATAAAAATGTTTTCTAATGACGTATGCAAATTCTGTGTACTCTGCTGTATTGTATATGAATACAAATTGATTTATATAGACAGTTAACCAATGGGACAATGTTATATTAAAGGGTCTTGTGGGCACTACAGGGGACTGAGCGTGAGCTGGGATGCAACCATGTTAAAATGAGCTGTTTTTGTCTCCTTTGTTTTGTTCAGACCATCTCATGTTAAAAAAAGGGCCTGATGGAGCACACGGGATTACTATAACAACCCCACTCCTAACACAGGAATTTAGTGGTAATCTATATATATAAAACTCAACGTGTGTGTGTGCATAAATGTATGTATGTATGTATGTATGTATGTATGTATGTTCCAGCATCACGTACAAACGGCTAAAGATATTTATATGAAACTTGGCACACAGGTTACTTATATGTCAGCCACAAACATAGGATAGGTGGTTTAAACCTTACCCACCCCCACTTGCCATGGTCGGGGTTTTTCTTTAAAGTCCCATGCAAAGCAATGGGAAAATTATGTTCCCACATAACTTCTGTGTTCCTGTCTGCTGTCCCATGTCTTTTTTCAACAGTACTATGAATACCTTGGCCGGTGGTGATATATGTTAGCACAACATGGCATCTTGGTTAACAACATCTGACCTTACATGAATTACATATGACCTTACATAACTGTCACCAAAGGAGCTGCGGTGGCTCCACACGATTGCCACTGCACTGACAAGTGATTCACCTCTGCAGCTAGGGGTTCGGATCCCGCTCTCGGCTACCTGTGAATTGAGTTTGGTGGTCTCAGCCCCGCCCCTGGTGGGTGTGCTATGCGAGGTTGGGTTGGGAGGACCCCCTCACACCCGCCATTGCCAACCGGGGCATGGAGAAAGGTGGCAGATTGCCTCTGGGGGAGGCCTCCCAACTCCTGCAGGCCGGCTCCTCTCTCTTTCGAGTTCACGCACAAAATACACTTTTTAAAAAAAAACATAACTGTCAACAATAACTTACCTGGATGATATTTAGCCCGAAGACGTCTGACCTGAACCATTTGGCGCCTCTTCAGGTCAGACCACTTCTTAACAATTGCCTTGTGGTCATGTTGGCCGCCAAAGTCAGCGATTAGGGCGCTGACCACAGCCCTTTTCTCTGGCTGCCTCCGCAGCTCATCGTATCCTGTTTCCAGGAACTTCTGCAAGATGAAGAACAAAGTATATTGTAATACTTCTGTTGACAGCCTTATGGATATATGACGTAAATGTATGCTATTCAACAATTGGAAGCATTCTCGCCTTATTAATCAATGACAGGGGTAACATGAAAGATTTTATATCCTGCCATTTCGGTCGCCACCTTTTTTGCATAAATATAGCAGCCATTATCATTTGCATAATTATGAATATATTATTAACAACACAGGATACACGTATAGGGGAGATATGCGTTGCTAACTCTTTTCCCTGTCAGGAGCCTAACGCCCCGGGGGGTCAGAGACGGGACCTTTTTCGGAGGACCACTGACGTATGTACCCGTCGCAGTTTTTTGTGATGTCACTCTTTAGGTGTGTGCACATTTTTCACTGCATCCGGGTGGAGTTTTTGGGTTGTGTTTTGCACGCCACAGGCTTTTCAACAGGAAAAAAACAGCTGGAGGCAGAATGGTTGCAAAACACTACGTGTTTGTTACTTAACTCTGGGTTTCAAGACCAGTCCACCTCCAGCTGTTGCAAAACTACTACTCCCATCAGCCACGGTCTGTCAGTGCATGCTAAGAATTTTACTTTTGCTGCATCTAGGGTGCCACAGTTTAGAGACCCGTGCATAAAGGCCTGAAAAATGGGGGCCTGCAGAACTTACAATACTAGAAGTGCCAGCATTCCCAGGCATGCTGGAAGTTGTAGTTCTGCAACATCTAAAGGGCAATATGTATTCGAACGTCCTTGGGCCTTGAGGACACTGAAGTCAGGACGTTCGCATACGTCCTATGTCCAAAATTTTTTTAAATTCATTATGCTAAATAACAAGGAAAAGTGCCTAAATACACATTTGCCAACCAGGGTGTCTGCAGCTGTCCAGGCATGCTGGGACTTGTAGTTTTGTAAAAGCAGGAGACACATTTTTTGTGAAATACTAATATATGATCATATATACTAACTTTTAAACTAGACTAAAATGCTGGGCTGGGCTGGGACTTGTAGTTTTGTAAAAGCAGGAGACACATTTTTGGTTAAATACTAATATCTGATCATATATACTAACTTTTAAACTAGACTTAAATGCAGTTGAAGATGATGAAATAACAGTGGTCAAAATACTTACACAAATCAGCAACTTTTCCTCAGACTTAGTGAAATTGCTTCCAACCATGTTGCTGTGTGATTGCGCTGCGATCATAAGTTGGAAACTGGCAAGGCTCCAGGAAATGGTCGCGTGTTGTTCGCGTGTTGATTGCGCTGCTTGGACCGAGATGGGTCCATATGGCTTCGGCTGTATGGACCACAGTAACTCTTTTCCCTGTCAGGAGCCTAGGAGCCTAACGCCCCGGGGGGTCAGAGACGGGACCTTTTCGGAGGACCACTGACGTATGCAACCGTCGCAGTTTTTTGTGATGTCACTCTTTAGGTGTGTGCAAATTTTTCCTTGCACCGGGTGGAGTTTTTGGGTTGTGTTTTGCACGCCACAGGCTTTTCAACAGAAAATAACCAGCTGGAGGCAGAATGGTTGCAAAACACTACAGGTTTGTTACCTAACTCTGGGTTTCAAGACCAGTCCACCTCCAGCTGTTGCAAAACTACTACTCCCATCAGCCACGGTCTGTCAGTGCATGCTAAGAATTTTACTTTTGCTGCATCTAGGGTGCCACAGTTTAGAGACCCGTGCATAAAGGCCTGAAAAATGGGGGCCTGCAGAACTTACAATACTAGAAGTGCCAGCATTCCCAGGCATGCTGGAAGTTGTAGTTCTGCAACATCTAAAGGGCAATATGTATTCGAACGTCCTTGGGCCTTGGGGACACTGAAGTCAGGACATTCGCATACGTCCTATGTCCAAAAATTTTTTAAATTCATTATGCTAAATAACAAGGAAAAGTGCCTAAATACACATTTGCCAACCAGGGTGTCTGCAGCTGTCCAGGCATGCTGGGACTTGTAGTTTTGTAAAAGCAGGAGACACATTTTTTGTGAAATACTAATATATGATCATATATACTAACTTTTAAACTAGACTAAAATGCTGGGCTGGGCTGGGACTTGTAGTTTTGTAAAAGCAGGAGACACATTTTTGGTTAAATACTAATATCTGATCATATATACTAACTTTTAAACTAGACTTAAATGCAGTTGAAGATGATGAAATAACAGTGGTCAAAATACTTACACAAATCAGCAACTTTTCCTCAGACTTAGTGAAATTGCTTCCAACCATGTTGCTGTGTGATTGCGCTGCGATCATAAGTTGGAAACTGGCAAGGCTCCAGGAAATGGTCGCGTGTTGTTCGCGTGTTGATTGCGCTGCTTGGACCGAGATGGGTCCATATGGCTTCGGCTGTATGGACCACAGTAACTCTTTTCCCTGTCAGGAGCCTAGGAGCCTAACGCCCCGGGGGGTCAGAGACGGGACCTTTTCGGAGGACCACTGACGTATGCAACCGTCGCAGTTTTTTGTGATGTCACTCTTTAGGTGTGTGCAAATTTTTCCTTGCACCGGGTGGAGTTTTTGGGTTGTGTTTTGCACGCCACAGGCTTTTCAACAGAAAATAACCAGCTGGAGGCAGAATGGTTGCAAAACACTACGGGTTTGTTACCTAACTCTGGGTTTCAAGACCAGTCCACCTCCAGCTGTTGCAAAACTACTACTCCCATCAGCCACGGTCTGTCAGTGCATGCTAAGAATTTTACTTTTGCTGCATCTAGGGTGCCACAGTTTAGAGACCCGTGCATAAAGGCCTGAAAAATGGGGGCCTGCAGAACTTACAATACTAGAAGTGCCAGCATTCCCAGGCATGCTGGAAGTTGTAGTTCTGCAACATCTAAAGGGCAATATGTATTCGAACGTCCTTGGGCCTTGAGGACACTGAAGTCAGGACATTCGCATACGTCCTATGTCCAAAAAATTTTTAAATTCATTATGCTAAATAACAAGGAAAAGTGCCTAAATACACATTTGCCAACCAGGGTGTCTGCAGCTGTCCAGGCATGCTGGGACTTGTAGTTTTGTAAAAGCAGGAGACACATTTTTTGTGAAATACTAATATATGATCATATATACTAACTTTTAAACTAGACTAAAATGCTGGGCTGGGCTGGGACTTGTAGTTTTGTAAAAGCAGGAGACACATTTTTGGTTAAATACTAATATCTGATCATATATACTAACTTTTAAACTAGACTTAAATGCAGTTGAAGATGATGAAATAACAGTGGTCAAAATACTTACACAAATCAGCAACTTTTCCTCAGACTTAGTGAAATTGCTTCCAACCATGTTGCTGTAATATTGCGCTGCGATCATAAGTTGGAAACTGGCAAGGCTCCAGGAAATGGTCGCGTGTTGTTCGCGCAATTGCGCATGCGCGATCGAAAAATCGCAATCGCAATATGTATTTCGGTTAAAATATCATACATATTCGATTTCAGAGTGCTGCTACAGCAGTTTTCGAAATATCTGCAATCAATTTCGCATTCGCATGTTGCGATATTTCGATAAAATATCAGGAATATTCTGAGCCAATCAGAGCGCTCCTCCAGCATATCTCGAAATTGCGCAATAAATATCGCATTCGCATGTTGCGATATTTCGATAAAATATCACGAATATTCTGAGCCAATCAGAGAACTCCTCAAGCATATCTCGAAATTCCGCAATAAATATCGCATTCGCATGTTGCGATATTTCGATAAAATATCACGAATATTCTGAGCCAATCAGAGAACTCCTCAAGCATATCTCGAAATTCCGCAATAAATATCGCATTCGCATGTTGCGATATTTCGATAAAATATCACGAATATTCTAAGCCAATCAGAGCGCTCATACCGCAGTTATTAAAAAAAATCGCAATTATTTTCGCATTCGCAATAGCGAAAAATCGCAATCAATTAATTTCGCTAAAATATCACGAATATTCGAATTTAGCGAATATATCTCGAATATTCGAATATATATTCGAGATATATCGCGAAATCGAATATGGCATATTCTGCTCAACACTACTGAAAGTTCAGAGTTGGCACCTGCAGCCGATGTCCACCATCAGTCTTTCACCTCACCCCCTTGCAAATCAGCCAAGCAGTCTGAGCCCCAAAGCATGCAGCAGTCTCTTCTTCTTTTTGATGAGTCTGTTAGCATGTGTTCCCAGGGCCATCCACCTAGCCCAGCCTCAGAAGGGGAAGAGATTGAGTGCACCGATGCCCAACCACTTATATTTCAGGATGAGTTCATGAGGGGACCATCACAGCACGTCTTGCATGATGATGATGAAACACAGTTGCCAACTGCTGGTGCTTTTGCAATTGTGCAGACCGACAAGGAGGGCAGTGGTGAAGACTGGGTGGAAGATGATGTGCAGGACGATGAGGTCCTCGACCCGACATGGAATCAATCTCATGCAGGTGACCCGTGTAGTTTGGAGGAAGAGGCGGTGGTCGCACAGAGCCACCAGCACAGCAGAAGAGGGAGCAGGGTGCCAAAGCAGAGAGTCCGTCCCCTAGACAGTACGTCTGCTACTGCCCAATGCAGCAAGGGACCGAGCACACCAGAGCCAGGTCCAAGGAGTTCCCTAGCGTGGCAGTTCTTCACACAATGTGCTGATGACAAGACACGTGTGGTTTGCACGTTGTGCAATCAGAGCCTGAAGCGAGGCATAGACGTTCTCAACCTGAGCACAACCTGCATGACCAGGCATCTAAGTGCAAAGCACGAGCTGCAGTGGAGTAGTCACCTCAAAAACCAAGAAAGGTCTCAAGGGCTCCTCCTGCTTCATCTTCTGCATCAGTCTCGGGCCTCTATGCCTCTTCATACACCTCCGTAGTGACAGTGCCACCTGCCACCCCTCAATTAGAGGACCGGCAAGCAACACTACCACCTGGGTCACCAAACATCTCCACAATGTCCCATGGAAGCATTCAGCTCTCCATCTCCCAAACACTGGAGCGTAAGAGGAAGTACCCCTCTACCCACCCGCGATCCCTGGCCCTGAATGCCAGCATTTCAAAATTACTGGCCTTTGAAATGTTGTCATTCCGTCTGGTGGAGACGCAGAGTTTTAAAAGCCTGATGGCATTGGCTGTCCCACAGTACGTTGTGCCCAGCCGCCACTACTTTTCCAGGCGAGCCATCCCTTCCCTGCACAACCAAGTGGAGGACAAAATCAGGTGTGCACTGCACAATGCCATCTGTGCCAAGGTCCACCTAACTACGGATACATGGACCAGTAAGCACGGTCAGGGACGTTATATCTCCCTAACAGCGCACTGGGTAAATGTAGTGGCGGCTGGGCCTGAGGCGGATAGCAGTTGGGCGCATGTCCTTCCACCACCAAGGATTGCAGGGCGCTTCAGTTTGCCTCCTGTTCCTAACTCCTTATACTCCGCTTCCTCATCCTCTACCGCCTCCTCATCCAGTCAGCGTAACAAATTCACCACCAACTTCAGCACAGCCATGGGTAAACACCAGCAGGCAGCTTTAAAACGTTCCTGTTTGGGGGAAAAACCACACACCGCGCAGGAGTTGTGGAGGGACATGGAACAACAGACCAATGAGTGGTTGGCATCAGTGAACCTCAAGCCGGGCCTGGTGGTGTGCGATAATGGGCGAAATCTCGTAGCAGCTCTGGGCCTAGCCGGTTTGACGCACATCCCTTGCCTGGCGCATGTGCTGAATTTGGTGGTGCAGAGTTTCCTGAGAACTTACCCCGATATGCCACAGCTGCTGCAGAAAGTGTGGGCCGTCTGTGCGCACCTTCTACTCTCCCACAATCCCCTGTATTGTCAGGGAACTGTTCCTAGGCACTGATATTTTCTCCATATTACATGAACTTAGTAGTGCCTATTGCTGGGCTTTCCCCCTGTTAATGCTATACGTTGTTGTAGATGGTATGAGTTGTTGCAGCCTGCCTCATAAGTTGGTTGATCACCCTATCACTGTAACCCCTGGTGAACATTACATCATGGAATGGGCCTACGGGTGGGAGTCGACTCCCTTCCTCCCGGCACAGTTAGTACCCATTGGGGGTGCGGGGGGGCTTGGGACGGAACCCGATCTCAGAGGTTCGCAAGATTTTGTACCTACAGGGTGTTGCTGAACAGGTGCTACTACCAGTAGATGTATTTGAGAAGTAGTTTATTCTAACCCTTGCATGACATGTGTTGTGATACCGTTCTGTTTGTCACTATGTTTATTTTTGCTCTGTTATGTCATGCATATGTAGCGCCTGTGTACTTTCAGTACAGGTGCTATGTTAAATTTAGATGGGGATGAGAGAGTTACCTTGCTCTTATCCATGTTGATTTGTGTAAATTGGGTTTATGACAGGCTGGGCTGTCCTGAGGTTCCATTTTGTGTTCCAGAGATATCTTTCCATCTCTGGGTGACAGGTGGCGCCAGAGGAGTCCAGGCAGAGGCACCTTTCTCCAGCAGCCAATCAGTGGAGTGTTTCCCTCGCGGGGCATGCTGGGAGAGGGTATTTCTGGGGCGGACGCCATTTTTGTGACATTCTTCGCCCGTTCCTGGTTCGGCACCCACCTTTAGGGTGTGTGCACATCACGGGGCCCGGCAAGATGGCATACAAGGCCGGGGCGCACGTGCTACGCAGAGTTCCTGACTCTGGGCCCTCATGGCCCGAAGCAACTAAAGCTACAACGGGGCCCCAGTGACTTACTGGGTCCCCACCCTTCATGAGGAAGATCCCAAGCGAGTTATGCTGTTCGGTGGGGAGTCGGTCTGAGGTGAGCCCGGAGGCAGGTGATCCAACAGGGCTTAGACAATCCATCGGGGATCTGGGTGGCCGGACACTGAGAAGTTGTATGTTGCAACTTGTCAGTCGGTGACCTCAAAATGAAGAAGTCTACCTAAAGGGAGATTCAGGCAAATTATATTTGTTGAGAGAATTTGCTCTATTGTCTACGTTCCTGAGTAGAGGGCCTGTGGCAGAGGTTCCACTCCTAATTCTAATTCTGTTAGAGCCAAGTCGGTGGCAGAGACTTGTTCCTTCTCAAAGGTTCCGAGTGATACCCTGGCTGCTTGGTCGGTGTGAGAGGCCTGTCCAGGTACACTATACCCACTCCGGCTGGAGTGGCGATGTGAGTTAAAGTCCCATTGGAGGCAGGACTGCTTCTGCAAATTCTCCTTTCACCAACCTTTCTTTATCTACTTCAAGTTAACTTTTTGCCGTGTTGGGCAAGAAATAAAAGCACAGAAAACAACACCCTGCTGTTTGGACATTTCGTCATTGTTCTCATCATCATTATCATCCCTAGACACATCACAGAGGTAACATAACACGCCGTCCCAATCTAACCAGCGGCTCCTGAGGGGGTAGCGCTACACATACCATTGGAAAATAATAACAATTTTGAAACATAAATAAATGCACAGAGTTTCAGTGTTTACATATGCCCTGTATTATACCAATGTTTTTTTTTTTATCATGTATAATATGTTATTTCAGTGTGTGTGTGTGTGTGTGTTGGGGGGGGGGGGGGGGTTGTTATATTCCGTGATGGAAAATGTGATTTAAAATAACAGAAGTCCTCTAACCCGAGGTAATACTTTGACCAGGTTTGTATGAAGGTGATACTTTAAAGTGTGTGTCATTTAGGCATTACCCAGGCATGCATTTGTTTTATTACTTAGAAATACAAGGAACATGTTTATTCCCTCCCCAATATGTACAATGATCTTCTAGAGACATATTCATATATCAATTCTCTTATTGAGTTCTGCAATCTCATAGCACTGAGAGGATTGGAAATTAATTGACACAATCATAGGATTTGAATAAGCTAATTTTCCTGCTGCCATTCCCGATGCGTTCTGGGCTACAGACCTAGAATCTTATTTTATACACATTGTTTTTTTGTAGCTTTCCAAATTGTAATATCAGATAAAGTAATAGCCGGGAGATGGTGGTGGATATAACATTGAAACAATATTTCTCCCGTTACGTTGTGTTGTGTTATGGGTTAAGAACTCTTCTATTGTATCTTCCCTGGTTGCGATTTCATATAAAGTTACAATGTAAGGCGGGAGATTGTGGCGGATCTGAAATTCTAACAATGCTTCTGAGTGCGGCGTAAATGTTTACTCAGCGCTGCCACCTAGTGGTCAGTCAGGGTATAACTTTATGTGTGCAATACAAGGCGAAGAATAGAGGAATGTATACAGTCAGAATTTGGAGATGATCTCCGCAATGCATAGAGAATCCGGATGATAGAAGATAAACCGGAGACACCCAGAAACCTGTAGAAAGTCTGACTACAATGTATTTAAATAGCCCCAATTCCAATCCTGAATTTAATACAGATCTAAATCAGACAATTCCAGTGTTTGATGTTAGAGAGGACTCGGGGACACCCACCTTCCCATATAAAGAGAAATGTAAATGGTGCTTCCAATCGATGTAATATACTAGTCGGTACATGTAATAAGGTGTAACGAGATCATCCAGAATTCTATTCCCTCCACTCCATCTCTTGTGTTCTTTCTGCAGGAAAGGGGGTGAGAGATCCATGTGTGTTCTAATCACATTCCTAGTCTAACAAAGAAAGTGTTCAAGAAACGTCCAGAACTGGGATTGGCTCGGCTTCGATTTGAATGTTTAAATTTCCTGCCAGAGAAGCAGAGCGATCAAAGCTCCGGATCTGACCAGGAAATAGATGAATGGACGATTTCTATACAATCATTATTTCTCTTACTGACTTTGTGACAAATAAGTATTACACATGTTTCCCTTTAGTACTCTATAGCGCTTACCCGGTATGTTTCATCTAGAACTATTTTACGATGCATGTCCAGCAGACACACTTCCAACTTAATTGTTTGAATACAAAATATTATACCATCAAAATATGTGGACATTCTAAATCCTGGCCACATACTATGCAATCTCCTCAAGATCACCCCTAAAATTGCTAGAAACTTAAAACTCGGGGAGAAATGTATAGATAAATCTATAGACAGCCCTTTGTATGAGAAGGTGGGTGGCCCTGAGAAGGGCCTTTGTGTAGGGGAAGTGGATAGGTGTTCATGAGGATTTAGCCTCCGAATCCGTAGAGAGTGCGCCCCTGGCGTTTGAGAGCATAGACGACATCCATGGCGGTGACGGTCTTCCTCTTGGCGTGCTCGGTGTAGGTGACGGCATCGCGGATGACATTCTCCAGGAAAACCTTGAGCACTCCGCGGGTCTCCTCATAGATGAGTCCGGAGATGCGCTTGACACCCCCTCTGCGGGCCAGACGTCTGATGGCGGGTTTGGTGATGCCCTGGATGTTGTCCCGGAGCACCTTCCTGTGCCGCTTAGCGCCTCCTTTCCCCAGACCCTTCCCTCCTTTACCGCGACCAGACATGACTACGCTTCTCTGAAAGTACAAAGAACTGAGATTAGCCGACTGTCCGCTCTCCTTTTATAGCGACTGAGCGGACCTGATAGAAACCATGCTGAGAAAAGGCGGAGTCACACCCATTCATTACACAGAATAGATGTGTTTTTTTTTTTTTCTTCCCATGTCTAACGCTGCTAAACATTCTGCTGTTCTGAAAAATATTAAGGCAACAGAAATGTTTCTAGAGAAAACAAATCTATTCTTCCTTCTCAATGGTTTTCTAGGTATTTCTTTAGAGATTACACACAATATATATATATATATATATATATATATATATATATATATATATATATATATATATATATATATATATATATATATATATATGTATATAGACCCTTCCAAGCAAAAATCCACAATCATCAGATATATACAAATTTGTCAATACTATTTTTTTTTTTTTTTTAAATATTACTCTGAAAAAGAAACATATATACGGGGATACCACAGCATATTAGTATTTCACATTCTTATAACCTTATAAACCTCTGGCAGAGTGCGTGTTACAAAGTGGGAATTGATCTGATTCTTTAGTTCAGACGTGAAATATTTACTTTATTCATTAAATATAATAAAACAGCATCAGCCTATATCAAATAGCAAGTGTGCATAGATGGAACCAAAAGTACACTTAAGATATTGGTTCCGTCAACGCACATTATTTAATATTGTTTGATACTTTTGGCGCTGCATTTTTGCGTGTTTTATTACACGTTTAAGAATTTGGTAGGTTTATAGAGAAGCTGCTTTTTAACCTAATGGTCATTAATATTGATTATTACTCACTTAAGATATATCGGATTTTACCAATTCATAAGCGCTTGATATAGTTGGAAAGGGCTCGATATCTATCTATATAGATATCTGTTTTATGGATTCATTGTACATATTTATCTGTGTCATGGTTACTATGTATTTCTGTGTTATACATATTCTGGTTGGGATATGAGGACAATCTTTCACTGATAAATGTCTGAAAGCGACAAATAAATATCAGTCAGTGACATTTCATGATCAGATCTGTATGTGATCATGACTTAATTTCTCCATCATATAGAAAAGTAGAGATCTATAATAGAAGACATTTCTCTTTCATATTTTGTGTGAAGCAGTGATGAGATCCTGGATTCTGAGAACATACAGAAGTGTTTTCTCATGGTTGAGTAACAAACATAATTATTTCCTAATCATTCCGGACTAATGCAAATTAGAGCGCATATTTCTCCGGTAAATGTCTCATCCGATCATCTCCTCGGTGTAGGTTTTGGCGGTATAAGAGGGATGAATATTTATCTGTAACGATCTACACAATTCAGGCGGGCAAATTTGAAAACCGAGCCAATCACAGCTGTGGGCGGTTCCTCCATCAGCCAGTAATTCTGTCTTTTTATGAGGACTCCATAGAAATGTATTCCGAGATCTGTTCTCACCCCAGAAAACACTTGTTCGGTAGACTTTCCATTCATCTCTATAGCAGGGCGGATTCTGTATTCTGATGTCAAACCAAAACAATTCGGAAATGATTATTTCCAACGTATTTCTTATTCTTGGTAAATAATTCCACTGAAATGAAAGGGACCAAGTTGATCAATGTTCCCGGAAGAGTCGGCTGAGTGGATCTGAGATGACCAACAGTCTATTGAATTCCTGATACATTTCTACGACAGAATTAGAACGTTGAGCAAATCACAGTTGTTGGAGATTCCTTTAGATCTTTTTCTTCTGGTGACTCTGAAGGAGGTGAAGGAGATCTGTGTCCCTTCTCAGTTGGAAGTATTCTTGTTTAGCATGCATGGAATGAAATCAAATCATCCGTCAGAACTAAAGGACGGAGAGCAATGAAGATCATTCCCTGTAATCACATCACTTTGTTCTATAAACTGCCATGAAATGAGAGAACATACAATCAGATCTCCCGATAACAATGTATGGGTGTCTTTATATGGAGGGGGTATAAGGCCGAATCTTCCTACTTTATTAGTTAGTTATTGTAGAGAAGTGTGAAGAATACAAAATGTTTGCTTTTTAGAGTGAATTGTGTATCTGAGAATAGGAAAAAAGAAACACAATGTACATGTGTCGGGCTCTTTGTATGGAGAGGTGGGTGGCTCTGAGAAGAGCCTTTGTTTTGTTGGGTAATAGAGGGGAATGAAGTGATCGGGATTACTTGGATTTGGTGGCCTTGTGGCTCTCGGTCTTCTTGGGCAGCAGCACGGCCTGGATGTTGGGCAGGACTCCTCCCTGGGCAATGGTGACACCGCCCAGCAGCTTGTTGAGCTCCTCGTCGTTGCGGACAGCCAGCTGGAGGTGTCGAGGGATGATGCGGGTCTTCTTGTTGTCGCGGGCGGCGTTGCCGGCCAGCTCGAGGATCTCAGCCGTCAGATACTCGAGGACGGCGGCGAGATACACGGGAGCTCCGGCGCCGACCCGCTCGGCATAGTTGCCCTTCCTGAGTAGACGGTGAACACGACCGACTGGGAACTGCAGACCAGCCCGGGATGAACGTGTCTTGGCCTTAGCCCGAACCTTGCCTCCTTGTTTGCCGCGTCCTGACATTGCAAGTGGATGATTGGGTTACTCAATGGAGAATATCACCCCACAGATCACTCCCCTTCATTTATACACTCAGTGCTCCGACGTCACACGCTGCGATTGGTCACGTTTGAATCCAGCCAATAGCGTTAAGACTTGTCTCTAGACCAATCTGTAATAGAAGGTAGGAAACCATGACGTCACTCTCCATCACATGATTGAATCCTCCAATAGAAGAGTGAGGAGGGGTGTGGACTCATTTGCATAGGACGCCTATATAAGCAGCACACAAGGGCGGCTCCAGCACACGTTCTCTTCACAGAGCAAGAAACATATAATTTATCCGAATCATGCCTGAACCAGCCAAGTCCGCCCCGGCGCCCAAGAAGGGCTCCAAAAAAGCCGTCACCAAGAGCCAGAAGAAGGACGGCAAGAAGCGGAGGAAGAGCAGGAAGGAGAGTTATGCCATCTACGTGTACAAGGTGCTCAAGCAGGTCCACCCCGACACCGGCATCTCCTCCAAGGCCATGGGCATCATGAACTCCTTTGTCAATGACATCTTCGAGCGCATCGCCGGAGAATCTTCCCGCCTGGCTCATTACAACAAGCGCCGCACCATCACCTCCCGGGAGATCCAGACCGCCGTCCGCCTCCTCCTGCCCGGAGAGCTGGCCAAGCACGCCGTCTCCGAGGGCACCAAGGCCGTCACCAAGTACACCAGCGCCAAGTAATCCCCCATCATCATCATCCCAACACAAGACACAAAGGCTCTTCTAAGAGCCACCCACCATTTCCATCAATGAGCTCTCATCACATTGTATCAATTAGAGATTCTAAACATTGGTGAAAAATAAACTAATTGTATGATATCAATCATGTTTGTGTAATCTGACGGAGTTATACATTTGTGGATGTTTTAGAATAAATCCATCCGAATACCATCTATTCTTCCAGATTTCCTTTATTGAGGAATTCCAGGTTTTTTTTTTTTTTTGCCCCGTTCTGTAGAATGGATAGCCGGAACATCGAATTTTTACATGAATATTGTCGGCTAGTGGGAACAAAAAACATCCAATATCTTCCCGTGTAAAAGGCTTGCATTTTATCACCACTAGGTGTCAGTGTTGGACAGGGAATACATGGGAGTTATTTTCCGAAACTAGAAAGCGGATTTTTATAGTACACGTCCTATAATATCTTTTCATTGCACACTTTTGACCGATACGTTTTTTCCGTTTTATAAATGATCTTAAACTTTTCACAAATCGTGTTAATGTCCGGAGACACATATACAGGGGGATGCTTACATATTAGGAATAGTTTAAGGATCATCTGCTCAGAATATTTACCAATACATCCCCTTGTGATGTATTTGTGTTATACTTCCTTTATGGGAGTCCACATATAATACATATACACACACAATCATCGACTCACCTTAAATCGGGGGAGAGACTGTCTGTGTCATCTAATTTACTGAAATATTTCAGTAAAATGATCACAAATGATCCATTCTCAATGTTTCTGATTCTTACACTGAGAAGGAGTCTCTAATCTTTGATTTTGAACATATTTCTTTACATTGCAAGCTCAATTAGTAGGGCCCTCGTATTCTGTTTGTATTGAGCTGCATTGTGATTGTACTGTCAGCCTTTTTTTTTTATTGTAAAGAGCTGTGCAAATTGTTGGCGCTATATAAATCCTGTATAATAATGTAGTACACCAGCGCCAAGCAAATCCCCATCATCCGAACAGGACACACATGCTCTTCTTAGAGCCACCCGTGTACTACATATCAGAGCTGTCACCTCCTAATGTTGACATGATATCATGAGGATTATAGTTCAAATAATGTTTTTGGTGCATTGTTTGACAAATAAAACCTTAATGTGCATTGATAGGATTGATAATGACATCTAGATGTCGCGCTGCGTCCATTCCCTCAAATCCCCCGGTAGGAGTTAGCGGCACACCGTTTAGAATGTTCACATGGGGAATAGATTGAAAGGGGAATGTAAATCCAGCAATAGGAGTTCATGATGTAATGCTGATCCACATGGACCATCTAGAAATAATGATGCACCATCCCGGATCTGTCCGGAGCTGGGGGGAGACAACTCATTGTCTGCTCAGCGATCTGTCCCCTCCATGTTAGTACATCATTGTGCTGAATAGAACAAGTTGTACAAGTTACCTTTCTACCTGTTATTCACAAACCACTGAATTATCCGATCAGTGAGATCGGAGGAGGATTTTCTGTCTCAATTACTGTATTATGGAGACAATCAGTCCAATGTCAGAGCTCCTAATTCGTACACATTGTATGATGTGGAGGGAACTCCCAACCCCACACAAAGAAGGTAACTCTAACACAGATAACGGGCAGATCTTGGCGGGCATTTTAAAAATGCCGCGTTTTTTAAGTAAACCAATCATGAAAAGGGGTGTGAGTTAGTTCTCCAATCAGAAGACAGTGATGTGTATAAATAGGCGCCGCACAGCCCGTATTCTATCACACTTGTGTTTCATCAGCCATGGCAAGAACCAAGCAGACCGCTCGTAAGTCCACCGGAGGGAAAGCTCCCCGCAAGCAGCTGGCCACCAAGGCCGCCCGCAAGAGCGCCCCGGCCACCGGCGGAGTCAAGAAGCCTCACCGCTACAGGCCCGGCACCGTCGCTCTCCGAGAGATCCGACGCTACCAGAAATCCACCGAGCTGCTCATCCGCAAGCTGCCCTTCCAGCGCCTCGTCCGAGAGATCGCCCAGGACTTCAAGACCGACCTGCGCTTCCAGAGCTCCGCCGTCATGGCTCTGCAGGAGGCCTCCGAGGCTTATCTCGTAGGACTCTTCGAGGACACCAACCTCTGCGCCATCCACGCCAAGAGGGTCACCATCATGCCCAAAGACATACAGCTGGCACGCCGCATCCGTGGAGAGAGGGCATAATCTACTCCGCCGACATCCTCATTACCCCCTCCGACACACAAAACAAAGGCTCTTCTCAGAGCCACCACATCCTCCTCACAAAGAGCTCCATACTGTCTCCTCCCTACTACATCATACAAGTACTTCCTCTACACCCCCCCACACCACATGTATTTAATTTTTCTCATTGTATTTTCTACTCACTTCATTTCTTATTCTAAGAGAATGTCTGTGTTAAGTAGAAATAGTGTTTGGAGGATCGCTCACATTACTTCATTCTTCTCTGCATTCATCTCTAATATCTCTAAAACCTTTACAAAGTAACAATTCACACTTCTCTCTTAAGAAGGAGATCTTTTCTCGCTCCGCTCTGTTCCCAACATAATACAATGTAACAATATGTAGCAGAGGAAAACAAAACAAGTTCCTATAAAGATTCTGTTCATTTCTCTGAATTCTCAAAATTATTGGCACCCTGTAGAGACAGTTGTACACTGCTCATTCCAAGCATCAAATCATGTTTTATGTGATCAGTACTGTGAGTGCACAACACCATCCTCTGCAAGCTGCGATGAGATATCGGCGGACAATTTGAAAATAGTCTCACCAGTCAATCACAGCCTCTTGTGGTTCCTGTGTTGGCGAATAACACCATGTATGTCATTTTATGGAGAGCCGAGAGATACAATTGCAATCCAAATGCGACATAGGGTCTGGCTAATCATCTTCATATTATTTTGGGGTGAAAATATGGAATTCTGACAGCGCAGAGTCCATTCTCCGTATAACACAATGTTTGTGTTGCTGACCGTTACCATTCTAACATGCCCGATCAGTACGATTCCCCTTATACCGATCACATGAAATAAAGAAGATCCTGAACGACCATCTAGAAAGAGGAAGTGTGAATAATGCACCCCCCCAGATACCAGGCAGTGGGCGGGGATCTCCAGGGCTCCGATCTTCACATGAAATGGATCGTTGCAGGGGCCCAGAAAACCTTTTATATCAGGAGGGATCTCTAGTAATATTTGTGCGATTTATCATATCAAATCTGAGACTCTCTGCAAGGGACAAATGTACAATGTGTGATGGGAACATGCGATCTCATCTAGACCGTGTACAAAGTCTATATGGCCCCTGGTGGGTGTAGGTAGGTATGTGCGGCTCTGTTAGGAGGAGATGGGTGGCTCTGAGAAGAGCCTTTGTGTGGGGTGGAGATGAGGGGGGTGTCCGGCTACTGCTGCCTTTATCTCTTCTTCGGAGCGGCCCTCTTGGGCTTGGCTGCTGTCTTAGGTTTAGCCGCCTTCTTAGCCGGACTTTTGGCGGCTTTTTTCGGCTTGGCTGCAGCTTTGGGCTTTTTGGGGCTCTTTGTCGCCTTCTTGGCGGGAGCAGCTGCAGGCTTTGCCGGTTTCTTGGCGGCCTTCTTGGGGCTCTTGGCGACCTTCTTGGGGCTCTTGGCCGCTTTGCTGGGGGCTTTCTTCTTGGGGGACTTGGCCGGCTTCTTGGCTGCCGCAGGTTTCTTGGGGGACTTGGCCGCAGCCGATGGCTTCTTGTTGGCGATTTTCTTGGCCTTGTCGCCCTCTTGCTGCTTCTTGTTGATCTTGAAGGATCCGGAGGCGCCATGTCCTTTGACCTGGACGAGGCTCCCCTTAGTCACCAGCCCCCTGATGCCGGCCTTGAGGCGGCTGTTGTTCTTCTCCACATCGTATCCTCCGGCGGACAGGACCTTCTTGAGGGCGGCCAGGGAGACCCCGCTGCGCTCTTTGGAAGCGGCCACTGCTTGGAGGAGGAGCTCGGACACGCTGGGACCGGACGGCTTCTTGCTGCCTTTCTTGGCTCCTCCGGCTGCTGCCTTCTTAGCCGGCTTCTTCTTGGCGGCGGGCTCCGCTGGAGGAGCGGCGGCTGGGGCGCTTTCAGTCTCTGTCATGATTTTGCAAAAGTACAAATAGATACAATTGGTTGCGCCGCTCTGGCTTATATAAAGACGTTCTGCACTGCTATTGGTTGGTACAAAGCTTTAGTCTGTACTGCTATTGGTCGCACATACGACACGCCCACTGACTGTCACTCCTGAGTAGGTGAATCTTCTCTCTCTTGTTGTGTTTCCCGGGCAGAGAGAAAAACGATTTTATTCTGAAATTAAACAATGTCCGATCTTCATCGGGGACCCGATCTGCTCACTGGACTGTCACTTATCGGGGGTCACTTACAGCTGTCAGGAGCTGCTGAGGAGGCTGAACACAGAGGCTGCAAACACAGCCATCCTCCTGAGTGTGTGTCCCATTCTTCCTCTTATCTTCTTTTCTACACAAATTCTACACAGAAAACAATCTTCTCACATCTCCCACTAGAATGATCTTCACATTAGATGAGTGGAGAGTGACCACCAGGAAACATTTCCCTCTAATACAGAACTCTGCCCATCTATAGCTGAGAAGAAGGAGCCTGGAACAAAAACGTCAGCCGGTGACATGAGATCCTTGGGTGATGTGATGGCAGAAATTGTTATACATACAAATGTCTCAGCTGATTACACAATGTCATGTTTGATGTTCTATATATTATTATCTGGTCACTATGATACATATATTGGTATCCAGATACTTTGAGTACGTTTATCGATCTGTGTTACTACACAGCTATATAGTCTACTCAGGTATCATGTTTGCTTTGTATCCTTCTATCTAGAATATAAGTGATAATTTCAGTAACAAGAACTTTGCTGAAAATCCTAAAATAGTGTAACTTGAGGTGAATCTTGATAGTAAATTTTGGCTATTTGTAGATTAGTGAGCGCCAAGCGGTGGATTTATTTTTAGACAATACAAAAAAAAAAAAAAAAAAAACACAGAAACATACTCACCACAAACCTTATTTTATTTGAATGGTCATTTTTCAGGACAGGGTTTCAGATTTTGTTTATTTTTTTGTTTTGGGTGGAGTCCTTGAATCTTTTATTTCTAGTCTTCTCCCAAGCTATGTTCAAGAGAGTTAAGGCCAGGCATGGTCAAGCTATGTTCAAGAGAGTTAAGGCCAGGCACCTACAGCCACTTCACCCTGAAAGCGTCTGATCTCGGAGGCTAAGTAGGGTCGTGCCTGTTAGTACCTGGATGGGAGACCGCCTGGGAATACCAGGTGCTGTAGGTTTTTTTTTTTTTTTTTTTTTTTTTTTGTGGTGGAGTACTAGAATCTTTTCTTCTAGTCTTTCTTCCAAGCTATCTTCAAGAGAGTTAAGGCCAGCCATGGTTTTCGGCTCCGGCCATGTCACCTTGAAAGCGCCCGATCTTGACTGATTTTGGAGGCTAAGCAGAGTCGGGTCTGGTTAGTACCTGGATGGGAGACCACCTGGGAATACCAGGTGCTGTAGGGTTTTTTTGTTGTGGTGGAGTCCTTGAATCTCTTTTTTTTCCCCCGAGTCTTTCTTCCATGCTATCTTCAAGAGAGTTAAGGACAGCCATGGTTATTGCCTAGGGCCACATCACCCTGAAAGCGCCCGATCTCGTCTGATCTCGGAGGCTAAGCAGGGTCGGGCCTGGTTAGTACCTGGATGGGAGACCGCCTGGGAATACCAGGTGCTCTAGGCTTTTTTGTTTTGGTTGCAGTGGTGGAGTCCTTGAATCTTTTTTTTTTCCAAGTCTTTCTTCCATGCTATCTTCAAGATAGTTAAGGACAGCCATGGTTATCGCCTGCGGCCACATCACCCTGAAAGCACCCGATCTCGTCTGATCTCGGAGGCTAAGCAGGGTCGGGCCTGGTTAGTACTTGGATGGGAGACCGCCTGGGAATACCAGGTGCTGTAGGCTTTTTTTGTGGGGTTGTGGGGGAGTCCTTGAATCTTTTTTTTTTTTTTTTTTCCGAGACTTTCTTCCATGCTATCTTCAAGAGAGTTAAGGACAGCCATGGTCAGGCGCCTCATGGGGAAGCTGTAGATCTCCTCAGCTCCCGCTACCTCGGCCGCAAATTGCCTAAAAAACCGGCTCCGCCACTCATCCCCCCCGGCAGGCACCCAGCAGTCCTTCCTCGTGCCCGCGGTCACCGCTCTGATGGACCGTTTCGTGGAGAAAAGCGGGTCGCGATCCACGGCGGCCCAGCGCCAAATCGAGGCCGGGGATGCGGCCTTGTCCTCCGGCGCGGCGGACGCGCCGGACATGGAGGTAAGCGCCAGCCAGACCTCTCCATCGTGCACCCTGGCACCTCCGACCCAGCATCACCCCACAGCATCCCCACTCCAGCCCCACCAATCGCCCCAGAGGGATGGATCTGACATTGAGCAAATAGCTCAGGCGGTGGCAGCAATTTTGGCCCCAACTATCTCTGCCTCAGTTGAAAGGGCAGTCTCAGCAGGGATGCAACAGATCAAAAAGGAGCTAAGCGAGCACGCCTGTCGCCTCAATGAAATGGAACACAAAATCGACAGCCTGGAGGATGACCTATATAAGACACAGGCATTTGAAGAGTCGCAGGAGAAAACCAACCAATATATTATGCAAAAGTTAGAGGATTTGGAGAACAGAGCTAGAAGAGGCAATTTGCGTTTTGTCGGTGTACCCGAATCGCTAAAATCCGCATCCCTGGTAGATTTCTGTTCAAATCGTGTACCTGAAGCTTTGGGTCTGACCAGATCTTGCACTGTCGAGAGAGCCCACCGCATGGGGGTGTACTCCCCTGATCGTTCTACCCCGCGCACGATCATTGCCAAATACTTAAACTATGCTGACAAAGCCGCCATCCTTCAGAAATATCTTTTATATTTTGGTTGTTGTGGTGGAGTCCTTGAATCTCTTTTTTTCCCCCAGTCTTTATTCCATGCTATCTTCAAGAGAGTTAAGGACAGCCATGGTTATCGCCTACGTCCACATCACCTTGAAAGCGCCCGATCTTGTCTGATCTCGGAGGCTAAGCAGGGTCGGGCCTGGTTAGTACCTGGATGGGAGACCGCCTGGGAATACCAGGTGCTGTAGGCTTTTTTTTGGGTGTCGTGGTGGAGTCTTGAATCTCTTTTTTTCCCCAGTCTTTCTTCCATGCTATCTTCAAGAGAGTTAAGGACTGCCACGGTTATCGCCTACGGCCACATCACCTTGAAAGCGCCCAATCTCATCTGATCTCGGAGGCTAAGCAAGGTCGGGCCTGGTTAGTACCTGGATGGGAGACCGCCTGGGAATGCCAGGTGCTGTAGGCTTTTTTGTTTTGGTTGTTGTGGTGGAGTCTTGAATCTCTTTTTTTCCCCAGTCTTTCTTCCATGCTATCTTCAAGAGAGTTAAGGACAGCCATGGTTATAGCCTACGGACACATCACCCTGAAAGCGCCCGATCTCGTCTGATCTCGGAGGCTAAGCAGGGTCGGGCCTGGTTAGTACCTGGATGGGAGACCGCCTGGGAATACCAGGTGCTGTAGGCTTTTTTTTGGGTGTCGTGGTGGAGTCTTGAATCTCTTTTTTTCCCTTGTCTTTCTTCCATGCTATCTTCAAGAGAGTTAAGGACAGCCATGGTTATCGCCTACGGCCACATCACCCTGAAAGCGCCCGATCTCGTCTGATCTCGGAGGCTAAGCAGGGTCGGGCCTGGTTAGTACCTGGATGGGAGACCGCCTGGGAATACCAGGTGCTGTAGGCTTTTTTTTTTAGTTGGTGTGGTGGAGTCCTTGAATCTTTTTTTTCCCCGAGTCTTTCTTCCATGCTATCTTCAAGAGAGTTAAGGACAGCCATGGTTATCGCCTACGGCCACATCACCCTGAAAGCGCCCGATCTCGTCTGATCTCGGAGGCTAAGCAGGGTCGGGCCTGGTTAGTACCTGGATGGGAGACCGCCTGGGAATACCAGGTGCTGTAGGCTTTTTTTTTTTAGTTGGTGTGGTGGAGTCCTTGAATCTTTTTTTTCCCCGAGTCTTTCTTCCATGCTATCTTCAAGAGAGTTAAGGACAGCCATGGTTATCGCCTACGACCACATCACCCTGAAAGCGCCCGATCTCGTCTGATCTCGGAGGCTAAGCAGGGTCGGGCCTGGTTAGTACCTGGATGGGAGACCGCCTGGGAATACCAGGTGCTGTAGGCTTTTTTTTTTTAGTTGTGTGGTGGAGTCCTTGAATCTTTTTTTTCCCCGAGTCTTTCTTCCATGCTATCTTCAAGAGAGTTAAGGACAGCCATGGTTATCGCCTACGGCCACATCACCCTGAAAGCGCCCGATCTCGTCTGATCTCGGAGGCTAAGCAGGGTCGGGCCTGCTTAGTACCTGGATGGGAGACCGCCTGGGAATACCAGGTGCTGTAGGCTTTTTTTTTTAGTTGTTGTGGTGGAGTCCTTGAATCTTTTTTTTCCCCGAGTCTTTCTTCCATGCTATCTTCAAGAGAGTTAAGGACAGCCATGGTTATCGCCTACGGCCACATCACCCTGAAAGCGCCCGATCTCGTCTGATCTCGGAGGCTAAGCAGGGTCGGGCCTGGTTAGTACCTGGATGGGAGACCGCCTGGGAATACCAGGTGCTGTAGGCTTTTTTTTTTTAGTTGGTGTGGTGGAGTCCTTGAATCTTTTTTTTCCCCGAGTCTTTCTTCCATGCTATCTTCAAGAGAGTTAAGGACAGCCATGGTTATCGCCTACGGCCACATCACCCTGAAAGCGCCCGATCTCGTCTGATCTCGGAGGCTAAGCAGGGTCGGGCCTGGTTAGTACCTGGATGGGAGACCGCCTGGGAATACCAGGTGCTGTAGGCTTTTTTTTTTTAGTTGGTGTGGTGGAGTCCTTGAATCTTTTTTTTCCCCGAGTCTTTCTTCCATGCTATCTTCAAGAGAGTTAAGGACAGCCATGGTTATCGCCTACGGCCACATCACCCTGAAAGCGCCCGATCTCGTCTGATCTCGGAGGCTAAGCAGGGTCGGGCCTGGTTAGTACCTGGATGGGAGACCGCCTGGGAATACCAGGTGCTGTAGGCTTTTTTTTTTTAGTTGGTGTGGTGGAGTCCTTGAATCTTTTTTTTCCCCGAGTCTTTCTTCCATGCTATCTTCAAGAGAGTTAAGGACAGCCATGGTTATCGCCTACGGCCACATCACCCTGAAAGCGCCCGATCTCGTCTGATCTCGGAGGCTAAGCAGGGTCGGGCCTGGTTAGTACCTGGATGGGAGACCGCCTGGGAATACCAGGTGCTGTAGGCTTTTTTTTTTAGTTGGTGTGGTGGAGTCCTTGAATCTTTTTTTTCCCCGAGTCTTTCTTCCATGCTATCTTCAAGAGAGTTAAGGACAGCCATGGTTATCGCCTACGGCCACATCACCCTGAAAGCGCCCGATCTCGTCTGATCTCGGAGGCTAAGCAGGGTCGGGCCTGGTTAGTACCTGGATGGGAGACCGCCTGGGAATACCAGGTGCTGTAGGCTTTTTTTTTTAGTTGGTGTGGTGGAGTCCTTGAATCTTTTTTTTCCCCGAGTCTTTCTTCCATGCTATCTTCAAGAGAGTTAAGGACAGCCATGGTTATCGCCTACGGCCACATCACCCTGAAAGCGCCCGATCTCGTCTGATCTCGGAGGCTAAGCAGGGTCGGGCCTGGTTAGTACCTGGATGGGAGACCGCCTGGGAATACCAGGTGCTGTAGGCTTTTTTTTTTTAGTTGGTGTGGTGGAGTCCTTGAATCTTTTTTTTCCCCGAGTCTTTCTTCCATGCTATCTTCAAGAGAGTTAAGGACAGCCATGGTTATCGCCTACGGCCACATCACCCTGAAAGCGCCCGATCTCGTCTGATCTCGGAGGCTAAGCAGGGTCGGGCCTGGTTAGTACCTGGATGGGAGACCGCCTGGGAATACCAGGTGCTGTAGGCTTTTTTTTTTTAGTTGGTGTGGTGGAGTCCTTGAATCTTTTTTTTCCCCGAGTCTTTCTTCCATGCTATCTTCAAGAGAGTTAAGGACAGCCATGGTTATCGCCTACGGCCACATCACCCTGAAAGCGCCCGATCTCGTCTGATCTCGGAGGCTAAGCAGGGTCGGGCCTGGTTAGTACCTGGATGGGAGACCGCCTGGGAATACCAGGTGCTGTAGGCTTTTTTTTTTTAGTTGGTGTGGTCGAGTCCTTGAATCTTTTTTTTCCCCGAGTCTTTCTTCCATGCTATCTTCAAGAGAGTTAAGGACAGCCATGGTTATCGCCTACGGCCACATCACCCTGAAAGCGCCCGATCTCGTCTGATCTCGGAGGCTAAGCAGGGTCGGGCCTGGTTAGTACCTGGATGGGAGACCGCCTGGGAATACCAGGTGCTGTAGGCTTTTTTTTTTTAGTTGGTGTGGTGGAGTCCTTGAATCTTTTTTTTCCCCGAGTCTTTCTTCCATGCTATCTTCAAGAGAGTTAAGGACAGCCATGGTTATCGCCTACGGCCACATCACCCTGAAAGCGCCCGATCTCGTCTGATCTCGGAGGCTAAGCAGGGTCGGGCCTGGTTAGTACCTGGATGGGAGACCGCCTGGGAATACCAGGTGCTGTAGGCTTTTTTTTTTTAGTTGGTGTGGTGGAGTCCTTGAATCTTTTTTTTCCCCGAGTCTTTCTTCCATGCTATCTTCAAGAGAGTTAAGGACAGCCATGGTTATCGCCTACGGCCACATCACCCTGAAAGCGCCCGATCTCGTCTGATCTCGGAGGCTAAGCAGGGTCGGGCCTGGTTAGTACCTGGATGGGAGACCGCCTGGGAATACCAGGTGCTGTAGGCTTTTTTTTTTTAGTTGGTGTGGTGGAGTCCTTGAATCTTTTTTTCCCCGAGTCTTTCTTCCATGCTATCTTCAAGAGAGTTAAGGACAGCCATGGTTATCGCCTACGGCCACATCACCCTGAAAGCGCCCGATCTCGTCTGATCTCGGAGGCTAAGCAGGGTCGGGCCTGGTTAGTACCTGGATGGGAGACCGCCTGGGAATACCAGGTGCTGTAGGCTTTTTTTTTTTAGTTGGTGTGGTGGAGTCCTTGAATTTTTTTTTTCCCCGAGTCTTTCTTCCATGCTATCTTCAAGAGAGTTAAGGACAGCCATGGTTATCGCCTACGGCCACATCACCCTGAAAGCGCCCGATCTCGTCTGATCTCGGAGGCTAAGCAGGGTCGGGCCTGGTTAGTACCTGGATGGGAGACCGCCTGGGAATACCAGGTGCTGTAGGCTTTTTTTTTTTAGTTGGTGTGGTGGAGTCCTTGAATCTTTTTTTTCCCCGAGTCTTTCTTCCATGCTATCTTCAAGAGAGTTAAGGACAGCCATGGTTATCGCCTACGGCCACATCACCCTGAAAGCGCCCGATCTCGTCTGATCTCGGAGGCTAAGCAGGGTCGGGCCTGGTTAGTACCTGGATGGGAGACCGCCTGGGAATACCAGGTGCTGTAGGCTTTTTTTTTTTAGTTGGTGTGGTGGAGTCCTTGAATCTTTTTTTTCCCCGAGTCTTTCTTCCATGCTATCTTCAAGAGAGTTAAGGACAGCCATGGTTATCGCCTACGGCCACATCACCCTGAAAGCGCCCGATCTCGTCTGATCTCGGAGGCTAAGCAGGGTCGGGCCTGGTTAGTACCTGGATGGGAGACCGCCTGGGAATACCAGGTGCTGTAGGCTTTTTTTTTTTAGTTGGTGTGGTGGAGTCCTTGAATCTTTTTTTTCCCCGAGTCTTTCTTCCATGCTATCTTCAAGAGAGTTAAGGACAGCCATGGTTATCGCCTACGGCCACATCACCCTGAAAGCGCCCGATCTCGTCTGATCTCGGAGGCTAAGCAGGGTCGGGCCTGGTTAGTACCTGGATGGGAGACCGCCTGGGAATACCAGGTGCTGTAGGCTTTTTTTTTTTAGTTGGTGTGGTGGAGTCCTTGAATCTTTTTTTTCCCCGAGTCTTTCTTCCATGCTATCTTCAAGAGAGTTAAGGACAGCCATGGTTATCGCCTACGGCCACATCACCCTGAAAGCGCCCGATCTCGTCTGATCTCGGAGGCTAAGCAGGGTCGGGCCTGGTTAGTACCTGGATGGGAGACCGCCTGGGAATACCAGGTGCTGTAGGCTTTTTTTTTTTAGTTGGTGTGGTGGAGTCCTTGAATCTTTTTTTTCCCCGAGTCTTTCTTCCATGCTATCTTCAAGAGAGTTAAGGACAGCCATGGTTATCGCCTACGGCCACATCACCCTGAAAGCGCCCGATCTCGTCTGATCTCGGAGGCTAAGCAGGGTCGGGCCTGGTTAGTACCTGGATGGGAGACCGCCTGGGAATACCAGGTGCTGTAGGCTTTTTTTTTTTAGTTGGTGTGGTGGAGTCCTTGAATCTTTTTTTTCCCCGAGTCTTTCTTCCATGCTATCTTCAAGAGAGTTAAGGACAGCCATGGTTATCGCCTACGGCCACATCACCCTGAAAGCGCCCGATCTCGTCTGATCTCGGAGGCTAAGCAGGGTCGGGCCTGGTTAGTACCTGGATGGGAGACCGCCTGGGAATACCAGGTGCTGTAGGCTTTTTTTTTTTAGTTGGTGTGGTGGAGTCCTTGAATCTTTTTTTTCCCCGAGTCTTTCTTCCATGCTATCTTCAAGAGAGTTAAGGACAGCCATGGTTATCGCCTACGGCCACATCACCCTGAAAGCGCCCGATCTCGTCTGATCTCGGAGGCTAAGCAGGGTCGGGCCTGGTTAGTACCTGGATGGGAGACCGCCTGGGAATACCAGGTGCTGTAGGCTTTTTTTTTTTAGTTGGTGTGGTGGAGTCCTTGAATCTTTTTTTTCCCCGAGTCTTTCTTCCATGCTATCTTCAAGAGAGTTAAGGACAGCCATGGTTATCGCCTACGGCCACATCACCCTGAAAGCGCCCGATCTCGTCTGATCTCGGAGGCTAAGCAGGGTCGGGCCTGGTTAGTACCTGGATGGGAGACCGCCTGGGAATACCAGGTGCTGTAGGCTTTTTTTTTTTAGTTGGTGTGGTGGAGTCCTTGAATCTTTTTTTCCCCCGAGTCTTTCTTCCATGCTATCTTCAAGAGAGTTAAGGACAGCCATGGTTATCGCCTACGGCCACATCACCCTGAAAGCGCCCGATCTCGTCTGATCTCGGAGGCTAAGCAGGGTCGGGCCTGGTTAGTACCTGGATGGGAGACCGCCTGGGAATACCAGGTGCTGTAGGCTTTTTTTTTTTAGTTGGTGTGGTGGAGTCCTTGAATCTTTTTTTTCCCCCGAGTCTTTCTTCCATGCTATCTTCAAGAGAGTTAAGGACAGCCATGGTTATCGCCTACGGCCACATCACCCTGAAAGCGCCCGATCTCGTCTGATCTCGGAGGCTAAGCAGGGTCGGGCCTGGTTAGTACCTGGATGGGAGACCGCCTGGGAATACCAGGTGCTGTAGGCTTTTTTTTTTTAGTTGGTGTGGTGGAGTCCTTGAATCTTTTTTTTCCCCGAGTCTTTCTTCCATGCTATCTTCAAGAGAGTTAAGGACAGCCATGGTTATCGCCTACGGCCACATCACCCTGAAAGCGCCCGATCTCGTCTGATCTCGGAGGCTAAGCAGGGTCGGGCCTGGTTAGTACCTGGATGGGAGACCGCCTGGGAATACCAGGTGCTGTAGGCTTTTTTTTTTTAGTTGGTGTGGTGGAGTCCTTGAATCTTTTTTTTCCCCGAGTCTTTCTTCCATGCTATCTTCAAGAGAGTTAAGGACAGCCATGGTTATCGCCTACGGCCACATCACCCTGAAAGCGCCCGATCTCGTCTGATCTCGGAGGCTAAGCAGGGTCGGGCCTGGTTAGTACCTGGATGGGAGACCGCCTGGGAATACCAGGTGCTGTAGGCTTTTTTTTTTTAGTTGGTGTGGTGGAGTCCTTGAATCTTTTTTTCCCCCGAGTCTTTCTTCCATGCTATCTTCAAGAGAGTTAAGGACAGCCATGGTTATCGCCTACGGCCACATCGCCCTGAAAGCGCCCGATCTCGTCTGATCTCGGAGGCTAAGCAGGGTCGGGCCTGGTTAGTACCTGGATGGGAGACCGCCTGGGAATACCAGGTGCTGTAGGCTTTTTTTTTTTAGTTGGTGTGGTGGAGTCCTTGAATCTTTTTTTTCCCCGAGTCTTTCTTCCATGCTATCTTCAAGAGAGTTAAGGACAGCCATGGTTATCGCCTACGGCCACATCACCCTGAAAGCGCCCGATCTCGTCTGATCTCGGAGGCTAAGCAGGGTCGGGCCTGGTTAGTACCTGGATGGGAGACCGCCTGGGAATACCAGGTGCTGTAGGCTTTTTTTTTTTAGTTGGTGTGGTGGAGTCCTTGAATCTTTTTTTTCCCCGAGTCTTTCTTCCATGCTATCTTCAAGAGAGTTAAGGACAGCCATGGTTATCGCCTACGGCCACATCACCCTGAAAGCGCCCGATCTCGTCTGATCTCGGAGGCTAAGCAGGGTCGGGCCTGGTTAGTACCTGGATGGGAGACCGCCTGGGAATACCAGGTGCTGTAGGCTTTTTTTTTTTAGTTGGTGTGGTGGAGTCCTTGAATCTTTTTTTTCCCCGAGTCTTTCTTCCATGCTATCTTCAAGAGAGTTAAGGACAGCCATGGTTATCGCCTACGGCCACATCACCCTGAAAGCGCCCGATCTCGTCTGATCTCGGAGGCTAAGCAGGGTCGGGCCTGGTTAGTACCTGGATGGGAGACCGCCTGGGAATACCAGGTGCTGTAGGCTTTTTTTTTTTAGTTGGTGTGGTGGAGTCCTTGAATCTTTTTTTTCCCCGAGTCTTTCTTCCATGCTATCTTCAAGAGAGTTAAGGACAGCCATGGTTATCGCCTACGGCCACATCACCCTGAAAGCGCCCGATCTCGTCTGATCTCGGAGGCTAAGCAGGGTCGGGCCTGGTTAGTACCTGGATGGGAGACCGCCTGGGAATACCAGGTGCTGTAGGCTTTTTTTTTTTAGTTGGTGTGGTGGAGTCCTTGAATCTTTTTTTTCCCCGAGTCTTTCTTCCATGCTATCTTCAAGAGAGTTAAGGACAGCCATGGTTATCGCCTACGGCCACATCACCCTGAAAGCGCCCGATCTCGTCTGATCTCGGAGGCTAAGCAGGGTCGGGCCTGGTTAGTACCTGGATGGGAGACCGCCTGGGAATACCAGGTGCTGTAGGCTTTTTTTTTTTAGTTGGTGTGGTGGGGTCCTTGAATCTTTTTTTTCCCCGAGTCTTTCTTCCATGCTATCTTCAAGAGAGTTAAGGACAGCCATGGTTATCGCCTACGGCCACATCACCCTGAAAGCGCCCGATCTGGTCTGATCTCGGAGGCTAAGCAGGGTCGGGCCTGGTTAGTACCTGGATGGGAGACCGCCTGGGAATACCAGGTGCTGTAGGCTTTTTTTTTTTAGTTGGTGTGGTGGAGTCCTTGAATCTTTTTTTTCCCCGAGTCTTTCTTCCATGCTATCTTCAAGAGAGTTAAGGACAGCCATGGTTATCGCCTACGGCCACATCGCCCTGAAAGCGCCCGATCTCGTCTGATCTCGGAGGCTAAGCAGGGTCGGGCCTGGTTAGTACCTGGATGGGAGACCGCCTGGGAATACCAGGTGCTGTAGGCTTTTTTTTTTTAGTTGGTGTGGTGGAGTCCTTGAATCTTTTTTTTCCCCGAGTCTTTCTTCCATGCTATCTTCAAGAGAGTTAAGGACAGCCATGGTTATCGCCTACGGCCACATCACCCTGAAAGCGCCCGATCTCGTCTGATCTCGGAGGCTAAGCAGGGTCGGGCCTGGTTAGTACCTGGATGGGAGACCGCCTGGGAATACCAGGTGCTGTAGGCTTTTTTTTTTTAGTTGGTGTGGTGGAGTCCTTGAATCTTTTTTTTCCCCGAGTCTTTCTTCCATGCTATCTTCAAGAGAGTTAAGGACAGCCATGGTTATCGCCTACGGCCACATCACCCTGAAAGCGCCCGATCTCGCCTGATCTCGGAGGCTAAGCAGGGTCGGGCCTGGTTAGTACCTGGATGGGAGACCGCCTGGGAATACCAGGTGCTGTAGGCTTTTTTTTTTTAGTTGGTGTGGTGGAGTCCTTGAATCTTTTTTTTCCCCGAGTCTTTCTTCCATGCTATCTTCAAGAGAGTTAAGGACAGCCATGGTTATCGCCTACGGCCACATCACCCTGAAAGCGCCCGATCTCGTCTGATCTCGGAGGCTAAGCAGGGTCGGGCCTGGTTAGTACCTGGATGGGAGACCGCCTGGGAATACCAGGTGCTGTAGGCTTTTTTTTTTTAGTTGGTGTGGTGGAGTCCTTGAATCTTTTTTTTCCCCGAGTCTTTCTTCCATGCTATCTTCAAGAGAGTTAAGGACAGCCATGGTTATCGCCTACGGCCACATCACCCTGAAAGCGCCCGATCTCGTCTGATCTCGGAGGCTAAGCAGGGTCGGGCCTGGTTAGTACCTGGATGGGAGACCGCCTGGGAATACCAGGTGCTGTAGGCTTTTTTTTTTTAGTTGGTGTGGTGGAGTCCTTGAATCTTTTTTTTCCCCGAGTCTTTCTTCCATGCTATCTTCAAGAGAGTTAAGGACAGCCATGGTTATCGCCTACGGCCACATCACCCTGAAAGCGCCCGATCTCGTCTGATCTCGGAGGCTAAGCAGGGTCGGGCCTGGTTAGTACCTGGATGGGAGACCGCCTGGGAATACCAGGTGCTGTAGGCTTTTTTTTTTTAGTTGGTGTGGTGGAGTCCTTGAATCTTTTTTTTCCCCGAGTCTTTCTTCCATGCTATCTTCAAGAGAGTTAAGGACAGCCATGGTTATCGCCTACGGCCACATCACCCTGAAAGCGCCCGATCTCGTCTGATCTCGGAGGCTAAGCAGGGTCGGGCCTGGTTAGTACCTGGATGGGAGACCGCCTGGGAATACCAGGTGCTGTAGGCTTTTTTTTTTTAGTTGGTGTGGTGGAGTCCTTGAATCTTTTTTTTCCCCGAGTCTTTCTTCCATGCTATCTTCAAGAGAGTTAAGGACAGCCATGGTTATCGCCTACGGCCACATCACCCTGAAAGCGCCCGATCTCGTCTGATCTCGGAGGCTAAGCAGGGTCGGGCCTGGTTAGTACCTGGATGGGAGACCGCCTGGGAATACCAGGTGCTGTAGGCTTTTTTTTTTTAGTTGGTGTGGTGGAGTCCTTGAATCTTTTTTTTCCCCGAGTCTTTCTTCCATGCTATCTTCAAGAGAGTTAAGGACAGCCATGGTTATCGCCTACGGCCACATCACCCTGAAAGCGCCCGATCTCGTCTGATCTCGGAGGCTAAGCAGGGTCGGGCCTGGTTAGTACCTGGATGGGAGACCGCCTGGGAATACCAGGTGCTGTAGGCTTTTTTTTTTTAGTTGGTGTGGTGGAGTCCTTGAATCTTTTTTTTCCCCGAGTCTTTCTTCCATGCTATCTTCAAGAGAGTTAAGGACAGCCATGGTTATCGCCTACGGCCACATCACCCTGAAAGCGCCCGATCTCGTCTGATCTCGGAGGCTAAGCAGGGTCGGGCCTGGTTAGTACCTGGATGGGAGACCGCCTGGGAATACCAGGTGCTGTAGGCTTTTTTTTTTTAGTTGGTGTGGTGGAGTCCTTGAATCTTTTTTTTCCCCGAGTCTTTCTTCCATGCTATCTTCAAGAGAGTTAAGGACAGCCATGGTTATCGCCTACGGCCACATCACCCTGAAAGCGCCCGATCTCGTCTGATCTCGGAGGCTAAGCAGGGTCGGGCCTGGTTAGTACCTGGATGGGAGACCGCCTGGGAATACCAGGTGCTGTAGGCTTTTTTTTTTTAGTTGGTGTGGTGGAGTCCTTGAATCTTTTTTTTCCCCGAGTCTTTCTTCCATGCTATCTTCAAGAGAGTTAAGGACAGCCATGGTTATCGCCTACGGCCACATCACCCTGAAAGCGCCCGATCTCGTCTGATCTCGGAGGCTAAGCAGGGTCGGGCCTGGTTAGTACCTGGATGGGAGACCGCCTGGGAATACCAGGTGCTGTAGGCTTTTTTTTTTTAGTTGGTGTGGTGGAGTCCTTGAATCTTTTTTTTCCCCGAGTCTTTCTTCCATGCTATCTTCAAGAGAGTTAAGGACAGCCATGGTTATCGCCTACGGCCACATCACCCTGAAAGCGCCCGATCTCGTCTGATCTCGGAGGCTAAGCAGGGTCGGGCCTGGTTAGTACCTGGATGGGAGACCGCCTGGGAATACCAGGTGCTGTAGGCTTTTTTTTTTTAGTTGGTGTGGTGGAGTCCTTGAATCTTTTTTTTCCCCGAGTCTTTCTTCCATGCTATCTTCAAGAGAGTTAAGGACAGCCATGGTTATCGCCTACGGCCACATCACCCTGAAAGCGCCCGATCTCGTCTGATCTCGGAGGCTAAGCAGGGTCGGGCCTGGTTAGTACCTGGATGGGAGACCGCCTGGGAATACCAGGTGCTGTAGGCTTTTTTTTTTTAGTTGGTGTGGTGGAGTCCTTGAATCTTTTTTTTCCCCGAGTCTTTCTTCCATGCTATCTTCAAGAGAGTTAAGGACAGCCATGGTTATCGCCTACGGCCACATCACCCTGAAAGCGCCCGATCTCGTCTGATCTCGGAGGCTAAGCAGGGTCGGGCCTGGTTAGTACCTGGATGGGAGACCGCCTGGGAATACCAGGTGCTGTAGGCTTTTTTTTTTTAGTTGGTGTGGTGGAGTCCTTGAATCTTTTTTTTCCCCGAGTCTTTCTTCCATGCTATCTTCAAGAGAGTTAAGGACAGCCATGGTTATCGCCTACGGCCACATCACCCTGAAAGCGCCCGATCTCGTCTGATCTCGGAGGCTAAGCAGGGTCGGGCCTGGTTAGTACCTGGATGGGAGACCGCCTGGGAATACCAGGTGCTGTAGGCTTTTTTTTTTTAGTTGGTGTGGTGGAGTCCTTGAATCTTTTTTTTCCCCGAGTCTTTCTTCCATGCTATCTTCAAGAGAGTTAAGGACAGCCATGGTTATCGCCTACGGCCACATCACCCTGAAAGCGCCCGATCTCGTCTGATCTCGGAGGCTAAGCAGGGTCGGGCCTGGTTAGTACCTGGATGGGAGACCGCCTGGGAATACCAGGTGCTGTAGGCTTTTTTTTTTTAGTTGGTGTGGTGGAGTCCTTGAATCTTTTTTTTCCCCGAGTCTTTCTTCCATGCTATCTTCAAGAGAGTTAAGGACAGCCATGGTTATCGCCTACGGCCACATCACCCTGAAAGCGCCCGATCTCGTCTGATCTCGGAGGCTAAGCAGGGTCGGGCCTGGTTAGTACCTGGATGGGAGACCGCCTGGGAATACCAGGTGCTGTAGGCTTTTTTTTTTTAGTTGGTGTGGTGGAGTCCTTGAATCTTTTTTTTCCCCGAGTCTTTCTTCCATGCTATCTTCAAGAGAGTTAAGGACAGCCATGGTTATCGCCTACGGCCACATCACCCTGAAAGCGCCCGATCTCGTCTGATCTCGGAGGCTAAGCAGGGTCGGGCCTGGTTAGTACCTGGATGGGAGACCGCCTGGGAATACCAGGCGGTCTCCCATCCAGGTACTAACCAGGCCCGACCCTGCTTAGCCTCGCGAACCGACGAGAATCGGCCGCCGCTTTCAGGGTGATGTGGACGTAGGCTGATACCATGCTCTGTCCTTACTCTCTTGACGATAGCCATGGAAGAAGACTCGGGGAAAAAAAAGATTCAAGGACTCCACCACACCAACTAAAAAAAAAAAGCCTACAGCACCTGGTATTCCCAGGCGGTCTCCCATCCAGGTACTAACCAGGCCCGACCCTGCTTAGCCTCCGAGATCAGACGAGATCGGGCGCTTTCAGGGTGATGTGGCCGTAGGCGATAACCATGGCTGTCCTTAACTCTCTTGAAGATAGCATGGAAGAAAGACTCGGGGAAAAAAAAGATTCAAGGACTCCACCACACCAACTAAAAAAAAAAAGCCTACAGCACCTGGTATTCCCAGGCGGTCTCCCATCCAGGTACTAACCAGGCCCGACCCTGCTTAGCCTCCGAGATCAGACGAGATCGGGCGCTTTCAGGGTGATGTGGCCGTAGGCGATAACCATGGCTGTCCTTAACTCTCTTGAAGATAGCATGGAAGAAAGACTCGGGGAAAAAAAAGATTCAAGGACTCCACCACACCAACTAAAAAAAAAAAGCCTACAGCACCTGGTATTCCCAGGCGGTCTCCCATCCAGGTACTAACCAGGCCCGACCCTGCTTAGCCTCCGAGATCAGACGAGATCGGGCGCTTTCAGGGTGATGTGGCCGTAGGCGATAACCATGGCTGTCCTTAACTCTCTTGAAGATAGCATGGAAGAAAGACTCGGGGAAAAAAAAGATTCAAGGACTCCACCACACCAACTAAAAAAAAAAAGCCTACAGCACCTGGTATTCCCAGGCGGTCTCCCATCCAGGTACTAACCAGGCCCGACCCTGCTTAGCCTCCGAGATCAGACGAGATCGGGCGCTTTCAGGGTGATGTGGCCGTAGGCGATAACCATGGCTGTCCTTAACTCTCTTGAAGATAGCATGGAAGAAAGACTCGGGGAAAAAAAAGATTCAAGGACTCCACCACACCAACTAAAAAAAAAAAGCCTACAGCACCTGGTATTCCCAGGCGGTCTCCCATCCAGGTACTAACCAGGCCCGACCCTGCTTAGCCTCCGAGATCAGACGAGATCGGGCGCTTTCAGGGTGATGTGGCCGTAGGCGAAAACCATGGCTGTCCTTAACTCTCTTGAAGATAGCATGGAAGAAAGACTCGGGGAAAAAAAAGATTCAAGGACTCCACCACACCAACTAAAAAAAAAAAGCCTACAGCACCTGGTATTCCCAGGCGGTCTCCCATCCAGGTACTAACCAGGCCCGACCCTGCTTAGCCTCCGAGATCAGACGAGATCGGGCGCTTTCAGGGTGATGTGGCCGTAGGCGATAACCATGGCTGTCCTTAACTCTCTTGAAGATAGCATGGAAGAAAGACTCGGGGAAAAAAAAGATTCAAGGACTCCACCACACCAACTAAAAAAAAAAAGCCTACAGCACCTGGTATTCCCAGGCGGTCTCCCATCCAGGTACTAACCAGGCCCGACCCTGCTTAGCCTCCGAGATCAGACGAGATCGGGCGCTTTCAGGGTGATGTGGCCGTAGGCGATAACCATGGCTGTCCTTAACTCTCTTGAAGATAGCATGGAAGAAAGACTCGGGGAAAAAAAAGATTCAAGGACTCCACCACACCAACTAAAAAAAAAAAAGCCTACAGCACCTGGTATTCCCAGGCGGTCTCCCATCCAGGTACTAACCAGGCCCGACCCTGCTTAGCCTCCGAGATCAGACGAGATCGGGCGCTTTCAGGGTGATGTGGCCGTAGGCGATAACCATGGCTGTCCTTAACTCTCTTGAAGATAGCATGGAAGAAAGACTCGGGGGAAAAAAAAGATTCAAGGACTCCACCACACCAACTAAAAAAAAAAAGCCTACAGCACCTGGTATTCCCAGGCGGTCTCCCATCCAGGTACTAACCAGGCCCGACCCTGCTTAGCCTCCGAGATCAGACGAGATCGGGCGCTTTCAGGGTGATGTGGCCGTAGGCGATAACCATGGCTGTCCTTAACTCTCTTGAAGATAGCATGGAAGAAAGACTCGGGGGAAAAAAAAGATTCAAGGACTCCACCACACCAACTAAAAAAAAAAGCCTACAGCACCTGGTATTCCCAGGCGGTCTCCCATCCAGGTACTAACCACACTCTAAAAAATAATGTCTTGGCTCAACAAAAAAAAATAACGCAACAGTTTGCATCAAGCTTTTTAAGTTATGACAATGTCAGGTAAAATTAAGTGGAAGCAACAACCTACATTGTGTTGAGGTAATTAGCTTTTCTGCTAGATATAAATGCATTTTTATTTACCATCCACTTAATTACTGGCATTATAAACACATGTTTTTAAGTTGAGTAGTCAACAATATTAAGTTGCTCCAATTAGTTTTTCCAGTTTCTACAATCATTTTTTTAAGTCACATGTACTTAATTTCTACAATTATGAGCACACTTTCTTTAGGTTAATAAACCGCTAAACTCAAGTTGGTCCAAATTTATTTTCTCTATTAGTGTTTAGCTTTGTTTTTATACTAGCTTTCACAAATGAATTCATTCAACAACACAATTGTTAAACAATTAGACCCCTTTCACACTGGAGTGGTTTGAAGGCGCTATTGCGCTTAAAATAGCGCCTGCAAACCGACCCTAAACTGTGTCTCCAGTGACCCTAAAGCTTTGTCTCCAGTGTGAAAGGCCAAGGGCTTTTACATTGGAGCGGCACTTTACCGCGGACGCACTTACCGCCCCAGTGTGAAAGGGGCCTTAAGTTTATTACACAAAACAGTTGAGTTTTTTAACATAAATAGTAAAGTTAACAAAAATAGAAAATAAGTTTCAAACATAAAGATTTGTACCATGTATAATATATCCTAATATATCTAAAACCACAGTGCCAAATATAAACTTAGGACCGTCTCACACCGGAAATTGCACAGGAATGCACTGTATGTTCACATGCGATTCACATGCAGTTCTGTGTAGTGCGATTTCAGCTCATTCATTTTGGATGGGCTGAATTTGCACTGCACTAAAAGTAGTGAGCCAGATTCACGTAGAACTGCGGCGGCGTAACGTATCGTAGATACGTTACACCGCCGCAAGTTTTCATCGCAAGTGCCTGATTCACAAAGCACTTGCAATGAAAACCTACGCCGGCGGCCTCCGGCGTAAGCCCGCGTAATTCAAAGGGGCGTGTGCCATTTAAATTAGGCGCGCTCCCGCGCCAGACCTACTGCGCATGCTCCCTTTTAAATTTCCCGCCGTGCTTTGCGTGAAGTGACGGAATTTTTTTGATCGGCGACGTGCGTAGCGTACTTCCGTATTCCCGGACGTCTTATGCAAACGACGTGAATTTTTTCATTTCGACGCGGGAACGACGGCCATACTTTATACAGCACATACGTGTGCTGTGTAAAGTTAAGGCACCAAAAACGACGACTAACTTTATGACAGGAAACTAGACTAGCGGCGACGTAGCGAACGCGAAAAACCGTTGTGGATCGGCGTAACTCCTAATTTGCATACCCGACGCTGGTTTACGACGCAAACTCCCCCCAGCGGCGGCCGCGGTATTGCATCCTAAGATCCGACAGTGTAAAACAATTACACCTGTCGGATCTTAGGGATATCTATACGTAACTGATTCTATGAATCAGTCGCATAGATACTCTGAGAGATACGGCGGAGTATCTGAGATACTCCGTGTATCTCCTTTGTGAATCTGGGCCAGTGTATCTACAATTGGAAACTCATTGCAACCGGATCACATGGTACTTCTGTACCACTTGATCCAGTGTGAGCAAACACACTGCGTTTGTGATCTGCATTTGGGGTGTCATTAGCTTAAAATTGACACTCACTGCAGAACACAGCTGCAGTGCATTTTAAACATGGTGTGGGAAATTCTCATGGATACACCGCTCCTACAGCACCCCTGCCCATTGAAATTATTGGGCAGCACCACCGGCAGCGGCACTTTGCCGGCGGTTTTAACCCTTTTTTGCCCGCTAGTGGTTGTTAAAAACACCCCGCTAGCGGCCGAATAGCACCGCTAAAAATAGCGGCGCTTTACTACTGACGGCGCCTCAGTGTGAAAGCGGCCTTAGGGCAAGTAGGAAGAGGGAAGAGGGAGCTGATAAGGGGGAAAGAGCATCCAAAAAAAAGAAAAAAAAGAAGAAAAACAGACAAATAGGAATACCACAATAGTGGCCATAGGTTGGAGGGGAGAGAGGAAAACAGTCCCTCCGTCTCCAAGGAAAGAAGACAATAAACAATCAGACTATTGGGGTTTATTTACTAAAGGCAAATCTGAAAGATCTGAAATGAGGGGAAGCTCTGCTGATTTTATCATCCAATCATGTGCAAGCGAAAATGCTGTTTTTATTTTCCTTGCATGTCCCCCTCAGATCTACAGTGACTGCACTTCCAAGTGCACCTTCAGTGTAAAGTGGATTTGCCTTTAGTAAATATTTTAAACAAACCATGAAGTCTTGAATATAGTTTGCCATAGAAGCTAAAATCTATAATACACTGACTCCCCTGGCACAAAAAAAAAAAAAACTTTTTCAAGCTTAGCAGATTTTACAAATGGCGCACTATCAATGCTACCCACTGACATGAGGCAATGATGTTCACAAGGCTAAAAACAACCAGCACTATATTAGGACAAAGTTTGTTAGTTGGTGTTGCCTTTTAACACCTAGTTCTCGAGCTATAGGCTATAAGGGATTACAAACAGTAATAGTTCCAAATTTCTTTGTAAAGCAAATTATTTTCACCTTTAAACATGTCTTTCATATTTCTGTGCAGCAGCAGGTCTTCCTTCCAACATGTCTCAGCTTTTTCTGCGTTATGTTGGTGGGGGAGGAGACTTGCAATAACTCAAGATATAACAAAATTGAGTTACCAAGTCCATTTTATTAAGTTACCACAACTTAAATTTCCTTTTACATCAATGAATGCAGAAATGGGACTGTACACAACACACAAAATTAGGTTGCTGTAATTTCCAACATTATAATATCAACACAACTTATTAAAATAGGTTTTCAACGTAAAAAGTTTATTTAAAACAATAAATTTGAATTTTTACCTTGGAAATATGCATTTAATTAAGTGGTGGTAACAGGTCTCTCGAATTACTTTTTAGAGTGCAGGCCCGACCCTGCTTAGCCTCCGAGATCAGACGAGATCGGGCGCTTTCAGGGTGATGTGGCCGTAGGCGATAACCATGGCTGTCCTTAACTCTCTTGAAGATAGCATGGAAGAAAGACTCGGGGAAAAAAAAGATTCAAGGACTCCACCACACAACCAAAAAAAAGCCTACAGCACCTGGTATTCCCAGGCGGTCTCCCATCCAGGTACTAACCAGGCCCGACCCTGCTTAGCCTCCGAGATCAGACGAGATCGGGCGCTTTCAGGGTGATGTGGCCGTAGGCGATAACCATGGCTGTCCTTAACTCTCTTGAAGATAGCATGGAAGAAAGACTCGGGGAAAAAAAAGATTCAAGGACTCCACCACACCAACTAAAAAAAAGCCTACAGCACCTGGTATTCCCAGGCGGTCTCCCATCCAGGTACTAACCAGGCCCGACCCTGCTTAGCCTCCGAGATCAGACGAGATCGGGCGCTTTCAGGTGATGTGGCCGTAGGCGATAACCATGGCTGTCCTTAACTCTCTTGAAGATAGCATGGAAGAAAGACTGGGGAAAAAAAGATTCAAGGACTCCCCCACACAACTAAAAAAAAGCCTACAGCACCTGGTATTCCCAGGCGGTCTCCCATCCAGGTACTAACCAGGCCCGACCCTGCTTAGCCTCCGAGATCAGACGAGATCGGGCGCTTTCAAGGTGATGTGGCCGTAGGCGATAACCATGGCTGTCCTTAACTCTCTTGAAGATAGCATGGAAGAAAGACTCGGGGAAAAAAGAGATTCAAGGACTCCACCAAAAAAAAAAAAAGCCTACAGCACCTGGTATTCCCAGGCGGTCTCCCATCCAGGTACTAACCAGGCCCGACCCTGCTTAGCCTCCGAGATCAGACGAGATCGGGCGCTTTCAGGGTGATGTGGCCGTAGGCGATAACCATGGCTGTCCTTAACTCTCTTGAAGATAGCATGGAAGAAAGACTGGGGAAAAAAAGAGATTCAAGGACTCCACCAAAACAAAAAAGCCTACAGCACCTGGTATTCCCAGGCGGTCTCCCATCCAGGTACTAACCAGGCCCGACCCTGCTTAGCCTCCGAGATCAGACGAGATCGGGCGCTTTCAGGTGATGTGGCCGTAGGCGATAACCATGGCTGTCCTTAACTCTCTTGAAGATAGCATGGAAGAAAGACTGGGGAAAAAAAGAGATTCAAGACTCCACCAAAACAAAAAAGCCTACAGCACCTGGTATTCCCAGGCGGTCTCCCATCCAGGTACTAACCAGGCCCGACCCTGCTTAGCCTCCGAGATCAGACGAGATCGGGCGCTTTCAAGGTGATGTGGCCGTAGGCGATAACCATGGCTGTCCTTAACTCTCTTGAAGATAGCATGGAAGAAAGACTCGGGGAAAAAAAAGATTCAAGGACTCCACCACAAACAAAAAAAGCCTACAGCACCTGGTATTCCCAGGCGGTCTCCCATCCAGGTACTAACCAGGCCCGACCCTGCTTAGCCTCCGAGATCAGACGAGATCGGGCGCTTTCAGGGTGATGTGGCCGTAGGCGATAACCATGGCTGTCCTTAACTCTCTTGAAGATAGCATGGAAGAAAGACTCGGGGAAAAAAAAGATTCAAGACTCCACCACGACAACTAAAAAAAGCCTACAGCACCTGGTATTCCCAGGCGGTCTCCCATCCAGGTACTAACCAGGCCCGACCCTGCTTAGCCTCCGAGATCAGACGAGATCGGGCGCTTTCAGGGTGATGTGGCCGTAGGCGATAACCATGGCTGTCCTTAACTCTCTTGAAGATAGCATGGAAGAAAGACTCGGGGAAAAAAAAGATTCAAGGACTCCACCACAAACAAAAAAAAGCCTACAGCACCTGGTATTCCCAGGCGGTCTCCCATCCAGGTACTAACCAGGCCCGACCCTGCTTAGCCTCCGAGATCAGACGAGATCGGGCGCTTTCAAGGTGATGTGGCCGTAGGCGATAACCATGGCTGTCCTTAACTCTCTTGAAGATAGCATGGAAGAAAGACTGGGGAAAAAAGAGATTCAAGACTCCACCAAAACAAAAAAGCCTACAGCACCTGGTATTCCCAGGCGGTCTCCCATCCAGGTACTAACCAGGCCCGACCCTGCTTAGCCTCCGAGATCAGACGAGATCGGGCGCTTTCAAGGTGATGTGGCCGTAGGCGATAACCATGGCTGTCCTTAACTCTCTTGAAGATAGCATGGAAGAAAGACTGGGGGAAAAAAAGAGATTCAAGGACTCCACCAAAACAAAAAAGCCTACAGCACCTGGTATTCCCAGGCGGTCTCCCATCCAGGTACTAACCAGGCCCGACCCTGCTTAGCCTCCGAGATCAGACGAGATCGGGCGCTTTCAAGGTGATGTGGCCGTAGGCGATAACCATGGCTGTCCTTAACTCTCTTGAAGATAGCATGGAAGAAAGACTGGGGGAAAAAAGAGATTCAAGGACTCCACCACAAACAAAAAAGCCTACAGCACCTGGTATTCCCAGGCGGTCTCCCATCCAGGTACTAACCAGGCCCGACCCTGCTTAGCCTCCGAGATCAGACGAGATCGGGCGCTTTCAAGGTGATGTGGCCGTAGGCGATAACCATGGCTGTCCTTAACTCTCTTGAAGATAGCATGGAAGAAAGACTGGGGGAAAAAAGAGATTCAAGGACTCCACCAAAACAAAAAAGCCTACAGCACCTGGTATTCCCAGGCGGTCTCCCATCCAGGTACTAACCAGGCCCGACCCTGCTTAGCCTCCGAGATCAGACGAGATCGGGCGCTTTCAAGGTGATGTGGCCGTAGGCGATAACCATGGCTGTCCTTAACTCTCTTGAAGATAGCATGGAAGAAAGACTCGGGGAAAAAAGAGATTCAAGACTCCACCAAAACAAAAAAAAGCCTACAGCACCTGGTATTCCCAGGCGGTCTCCCATCCAGGTACTAACCAGGCCCGACCCTGCTTAGCCTCCGAGATCAGACGAGATCGGGCGCTTTCAGGGTGATGTGGCCGTAGGCGATAACCATGGCTGTCCTTAACTCTCTTGAAGATAGCATGGAAGAAAGACTCGGGGAAAAAAGAGATTCAAGGACTCCACCACGACAACTAAAAAAAGCCTACAGCACCTGGTATTCCCAGGCGGTCTCCCATCCAGGTACTAACCAGGCCCGACCCTGCTTAGCCTCCGAGATCAGACGAGATCGGGCGCTTTCAGGGTGATGTGGCCGTAGGCGATAACCATGGCTGTCCTTAACTCTCTTGAAGATAGCATGGAAGAAAGACTCGGGGAAAAAAGAGATTCAAGACTCCACCAAAACAAAAAAGCCTACAGCACCTGGTATTCCCAGGCGGTCTCCCATCCAGGTACTAACCAGGCCCGACCCTGCTTAGCCTCCGAGATCAGACGAGATCGGGCGCTTTCAAGGTGATGTGGCCGTAGGCGATAACCATGGCTGTCCTTAACTCTCTTGAAGATAGCATGGAAGAAAGACTGGGGGAAAAAAGAGATTCAAGACTCCACCAAAACAAAAAAGCCTACAGCACCTGGTATTCCCAGGCGGTCTCCCATCCAGGTACTAACCAGGCCCGACCCTGCTTAGCCTCCGAGATCAGACGAGATCGGGCGCTTTCAAGGTGATGTGGCCGTAGGCGATAACCATGGCTGTCCTTAACTCTCTTGAAGATAGCATGGAAGAAAGACTGGGGGAAAAAAGAGATTCAAGACTCCACCAAAACAAAAAAAGCCTACAGCACCTGGTATTCCCAGGCGGTCTCCCATCCAGGTACTAACCAGGCCCGACCCTGCTTAGCCTCCGAGATCAGACGAGATCGGGCGCTTTCAAGGTGATGTGGCCGTAGGCGATAACCATGGCTGTCCTTAACTCTCTTGAAGATAGCATGGAAGAAAGACTGGGGGAAAAAAGAGATTCAAGACTCCACCAAAACAAAAAAGCCTACAGCACCTGGTATTCCCAGGCGGTCTCCCATCCAGGTACTAACCAGGCCCGACCCTGCTTAGCCTCCGAGATCAGACGAGATCGGGCGCTTTCAAGGTGATGTGGCCGTAGGCGATAACCATGGCTGTCCTTAACTCTCTTGAAGATAGCATGGAAGAAAGACTGGGGGAAAAAAGAGATTCAAGACTCCACCAAAACAAAAAAGCCTACAGCACCTGGTATTCCCAGGCGGTCTCCCATCCAGGTACTAACCAGGCCCGACCCTGCTTAGCCTCCGAGATCAGACGAGATCGGGCGCTTTCAAGGTGATGTGGCCGTAGGCGATAACCATGGCTGTCCTTAACTCTCTTGAAGATAGCATGGAAGAAAGACTGGGGGAAAAAAGAGATTCAAGACTCCACCAAAACAAAAAAGCCTACAGCACCTGGTATTCCCAGGCGGTCTCCCATCCAGGTACTAACCAGGCCCGACCCTGCTTAGCCTCCGAGATCAGACGAGATCGGGCGCTTTCAAGGTGATGTGGCCGTAGGCGATAACCATGGCTGTCCTTAACTCTCTTGAAGATAGCATGGAAGAAAGACTGGGGGAAAAAAGAGATTCAAGGACTCCACCAAAACAAAAAAGCCTACAGCACCTGGTATTCCCAGGCGGTCTCCCATCCAGGTACTAACCAGGCCCGACCCTGCTTAGCCTCCGAGATCAGACGAGATCGGGCGCTTTCAAGGTGATGTGGCCGTAGGCGATAACCATGGCTGTCCTTAACTCTCTTGAAGATAGCATGGAAGAAAGACTGGGGGAAAAAAAAGATTCAAGGACTCCACCACACCAACTAAAAAAAAAAAGCCTACAGCACCTGGTATTCCCAGGCGGTCTCCCATCCAGGTACTAACCAGGCCCGACCCTGCTTAGCCTCCGAGATCAGACGAGATCGGGCGCTTTCAGGGTGATGTGGCCGTAGGCGATAACCATGGCTGTCCTTAACTCTCTTGAAGATAGCATGGAAGAAAGACTCGGGGAAAAAAAAGATTCAAGGACTCCACCACACAACAAAAAAAAGCCTACAGCACCTGGTATTCCCAGGCGGTCTCCCATCCAGGTACTAACCAGGCCCGACCCTGCTTAGCCTCCGAGATCAGACGAGATCGGGCGCTTTCAGGGTGATGTGGCCGTAGGCGATAACCATGGCTGTCCTTAACTCTCTTGAAGATAGCATGGAAGAAAGACTCGGGGAAAAAAAGATTCAAGGACTCCACCACAAACAAAAAAGCCTACAGCACCTGGTATTCCCAGGCGGTCTCCCATCCAGGTACTAACCAGGCCCGACCCTGCTTAGCCTCCGAGATCAGACGAGATCGGGCGCTTTCAAGGTGATGTGGCCGTAGGCGATAACCATGGCTGTCCTTAACTCTCTTGAAGATAGCATGGAAGAAAGACTGGGGGAAAAAAGAGATTCAAGACTCCACCACAAACAAAAAAAAGCCTACAGCACCTGGTATTCCCAGGCGGTCTCCCATCCAGGTACTAACCAGGCCCGACCCTGCTTAGCCTCCGAGATCAGACGAGATCGGGCGCTTTCAAGGTGATGTGGCCGTAGGCGATAACCATGGCTGTCCTTAACTCTCTTGAAGATAGCATGGAAGAAAGACTGGGGGAAAAAAGAGATTCAAGGACTCCACCACAACAACAAAGCCTACAGCACCTGGTATTCCCAGGCGGTCTCCCATCCAGGTACTAACCAGGCCCGACCCTGCTTAGCCTCCGAGATCAGACGAGATCGGGCGCTTTCAGGGTGATGTGGCCGTAGGCGATAACCATGGCTGTCCTTAACTCTCTTGAAGATAGCATGGAAGAAAGACTCGGGGAAAAAAAGAGATTCAAGGACTCCACCACAAACAAAAAAAGCCTACAGCACCTGGTATTCCCAGGCGGTCTCCCATCCAGGTACTAACCAGGCCCGACCCTGCTTAGCCTCCGAGATCAGACGAGATCGGGCGCTTTCAGGGTGATGTGGCCGTAGGCGATAACCATGGCTGTCCTTAACTCTCTTGAAGATAGCATGGAAGAAAGACTGGGGGAAAAAAAGATTCAAGGACTCCACCACAGCTACAGCACCTGGTATTCCCAGGCGGTCTCCCATCCAGGTACTAACCAGGCCCGACCCTGCTTAGCCTCCGAGATCAGACGAGATCGGGCGCTTTCAAGGTGATGTGGCCGTAGGCGATAACCATGGCTGTCCTTAACTCTCTTGAAGATAGCATGGAAGAAAGACTGGGGGAAAAAAGAGATTCAAGACTCCACCAAAACAAAAAAGCCTACAGCACCTGGTATTCCCAGGCGGTCTCCCATCCAGGTACTAACCAGGCCCGACCCTGCTTAGCCTCCGAGATCAGACGAGATCGGGCGCTTTCAAGGTGATGTGGCCGTAGGCGATAACCATGGCTGTCCTTAACTCTCTTGAAGATAGCATGGAAGAAAGACTGGGGGAAAAAAGAGATTCAAGACTCCACCAAAACAAAAAAGCCTACAGCACCTGGTATTCCCAGGCGGTCTCCCATCCAGGTACTAACCAGGCCCGACCCTGCTTAGCCTCCGAGATCAGACGAGATCGGGCGCTTTCAAGGTGATGTGGCCGTAGGCGATAACCATGGCTGTCCTTAACTCTCTTGAAGATAGCATGGAAGAAAGACTGGGGGAAAAAAGAGATTCAAGACTCCACCAAAACAAAAAAGCCTACAGCACCTGGTATTCCCAGGCGGTCTCCCATCCAGGTACTAACCAGGCCCGACCCTGCTTAGCCTCCGAGATCAGACGAGATCGGGCGCTTTCAAGGTGATGTGGCCGTAGGCGATAACCATGGCTGTCCTTAACTCTCTTGAAGATAGCATGGAAGAAAGACTGGGGGAAAAAAGAGATTCAAGACTCCACCAAAACAAAAAAGCCTACAGCACCTGGTATTCCCAGGCGGTCTCCCATCCAGGTACTAACCAGGCCCGACCCTGCTTAGCCTCCGAGATCAGACGAGATCGGGCGCTTTCAAGGTGATGTGGCCGTAGGCGATAACCATGGCTGTCCTTAACTCTCTTGAAGATAGCATGGAAGAAAGACTGGGGGAAAAAAGAGATTCAAGACTCCACCAAAACAAAAAAGCCTACAGCACCTGGTATTCCCAGGCGGTCTCCCATCCAGGTACTAACCAGGCCCGACCCTGCTTAGCCTCCGAGATCAGACGAGATCGGGCGCTTTCAAGGTGATGTGGCCGTAGGCGATAACCATGGCTGTCCTTAACTCTCTTGAAGATAGCATGGAAGAAAGACTGGGGGGAAAAAAGAGATTCAAGACTCCACCAAAACAAAAAAAGCCTACAGCACCTGGTATTCCCAGGCGGTCTCCCATCCAGGTACTAACCAGGCCCGACCCTGCTTAGCCTCCGAGATCAGACGAGATCGGGCGCTTTCAAGGTGATGTGGCCGTAGGCGATAACCATGGCTGTCCTTAACTCTCTTGAAGATAGCATGGAAGAAAGACTCGGGGGAAAAAAGAGATTCAAGACTCCACCAAAAACAAAAAAGCCTACAGCACCTGGTATTCCCAGGCGGTCTCCCATCCAGGTACTAACCAGGCCCGACCCTGCTTAGCCTCCGAGATCAGACGAGATCGGGCGCTTTCAGGTGATGTGGCCGTAGGCGATAACCATGGCTGTCCTTAACTCTCTTGAAGATAGCATGGAAGAAAGACTCGGGGAAAAAAGAGATTCAAGACTCCACCCAAACAAAAAAAGCCTACAGCACCTGGTATTCCCAGGCGGTCTCCCATCCAGGTACTAACCAGGCCCGACCCTGCTTAGCCTCCGAGATCAGACGAGATCGGGCGCTTTCAAGGTGATGTGGCCGTAGGCGATAACCATGGCTGTCCTTAACTCTCTTGAAGATAGCATGGAAGAAAGACTCGGGGAAAAAAAGAGATTCAAGGACTCCACCAAAACAAAAAAAGCCTACAGCACCTGGTATTCCCAGGCGGTCTCCCATCCAGGTACTAACCAGGCCCGACCCTGCTTAGCCTCCGAGATCAGACGAGATCGGGCGCTTTCAAGGTGATGTGGCCGTAGGCGATAACCATGGCTGTCCTTAACTCTCTTGAAGATAGCATGGAAGAAAGACTGGGGGAAAAAAGAGATTCAAGACTCCACCAAAACAAAAAAGCCTACAGCACCTGGTATTCCCAGGCGGTCTCCCATCCAGGTACTAACCAGGCCCGACCCTGCTTAGCCTCCGAGATCAGACGAGATCGGGCGCTTTCAAGGTGATGTGGCCGTAGGCGATAACCATGGCTGTCCTTAACTCTCTTGAAGATAGCATGGAAGAAAGACTGGGGGAAAAAAGAGATTCAAGACTCCACCAAAACAAAAAAGCCTACAGCACCTGGTATTCCCAGGCGGTCTCCCATCCAGGTACTAACCAGGCCCGACCCTGCTTAGCCTCCGAGATCAGACGAGATCGGGCGCTTTCAAGGTGATGTGGCCGTAGGCGATAACCATGGCTGTCCTTAACTCTCTTGAAGATAGCATGGAAGAAAGACTGGGGGAAAAAAGAGATTCAAGACTCCACAAAACAAAAAAGCCTACAGCACCTGGTATTCCCAGGCGGTCTCCCATCCAGGTACTAACCAGGCCCGACCCTGCTTAGCCTCCGAGATCAGACGAGATCGGGCGCTTTCAAGGTGATGTGGCCGTAGGCGATAACCATGGCTGTCCTTAACTCTCTTGAAGATAGCATGGAAGAAAGACTGGGGGAAAAAAGAGATTCAAGACTCCACCAAAACAAAAAAGCCTACAGCACCTGGTATTCCCAGGCGGTCTCCCATCCAGGTACTAACCAGGCCCGACCCTGCTTAGCCTCCGAGATCAGACGAGATCGGGCGCTTTCAAGGTGATGTGGCCGTAGGCGATAACCATGGCTGTCCTTAACTCTCTTGAAGATAGCATGGAAGAAAGACTGGGGGAAAAAAAGAGATTCAAGACTCCACCAAAACAAAAAAGCCTACAGCACCTGGTATTCCCAGGCGGTCTCCCATCCAGGTACTAACCAGGCCCGACCCTGCTTAGCCTCCGAGATCAGACGAGATCGGGCGCTTTCAGGGTGATGTGGCCGTAGGCGATAACCATGGCTGTCCTTAACTCTCTTGAAGATAGCATGGAAGAAAGACTCGGGGGAAAAAAAAAAGATTCAAGGACTCCACCACAGCAACTAAAAAAAAAAAGCCTACAGCACCTGGTATTCCCAGGCGGTCTCCCATCCAGGTACTAACCAGGCCCGACCCTGCTTAGCCTCCGAGATCAGACGAGATCGGGCGCTTTCAGGGTGATGTGGCCGTAGGCGATAACCATGGCTGTCCTTAACTCTCTTGAAGATAGCATGGAAGAAAGACTCGGGGAAAAAAAAGATTCAAGGACTCCACCACACCAACTAAAAAAAAAAAGCCTACAGCACCTGGTATTCCCAGGCAGTCTCCCATCCAGGTACTAACCAGGCCCGACCCTGCTTAGCCTTGTGGTGGAGTCCTTGAATCTTTTTTTCTAGCCTCTCTTCCAAGCTATCTTCAAGAGAGTTAAGGTCAGCCATGGTTAAGCTTCGACCACATCACCGTGAAAGCACCCTATCTCGTCTGATTTAGGCGGCTAAGCAGGGTCGGGCTTGGTTAGTACCTGGATGGGAGACTGCCTAGGAAAACCAGGTGCTGTAGGGGTTCAAACCTAGGACTGCATGAGCTCATCTTGGCACATCCTCCCGCTGAGTCACCACAAGAGTTGATTGTGTTTTCTCTCCCAGACAAGTGTTTTTTTAGACCTAGAATTTTGCCAATAAATTTATAGCTGGTTTAGATGTGCGTTCTGGATCTAATATGTTTACTCTCAGTTCACTAATTTAGAGGAGTGGTTAATTGTTTGCACCTGTGCTATAAGCAAGTGCACAACTCACTGAGCTTGCTCACAAGTGGATAGCAATAAGTGGAGTTAAAACGCAGGAGTTGACACAAAGGATGTTTGCACTCTGTATGTAACATAGCATGTACATGACTTTAGGGAAGATTTGATTGTATTTAAGTAAATTGGGGTGGGGGGAGGTAGGAAGTGATGCAATGTAAAGGGGGGCTGTTTTGCTAAAGGGAGGCCATGATGTAACTGGGAGATTGTGATATAAAGGGGAGGGGTTACTGTAACATAAAAGAGGGCTGGCATATAGCCTGGTAGCTTGATAGTTAAAAGGGAGAACTGCATTGTAAAGAGTAGCACTGCCATGTAAAGGGGAGTTCTGTATTGTAAATGAGTGTAACTGCAATATAAAGGGGGGCTGTATTGCAAATAAGGGTTGTATTGTTAAATGTGGATTGTAATGTAATGATGTATGTTGGCCTATGATATAAAAGGGAGCATGTGATGTAAATTGGGAGGACTGTAAGTCAAATGTGGGGCTGTGATGCAAAATAGCAGGGCTGCGATATAAAAGAGAGCTATATCGTAAAGGACGGTGGAGAGGGTGGCAGGTCTGCCTACAGAGGAGAAACATCCAATCACACGTACATCCCCAGATAATTTTATGCTTCATACAGAGCGGTCCACTGACGCACCTTTATCATGTGAGTAACCCATTTAGGGGCTTTTAAAAAAAAAAAAAAATGTTGACAAATGAGATCACACAATCGAGCCTCTTCTCTTGCCATTTTTAGTTGAGGAGACAGCATCAGAAAGCAGGAGACACCAATACCAAACAGTCTGTGACCCTGCAGTACACTCACAATCCAGTGGCGAGTCAGAAGCATGTTTTGACTAAGCTTAAAGAGGTTGTAAAGGAAAAACAATTTCTCCCTAAAAAGCTTCCTTTACCTTAGTGCAGTCCTCCTTCACTTACCTCATCCTTCGATTTTGCTTTTATATGTCCTTATTTCTTCTGAGAAATCCTCACTTCCTGTTCTTCTGTCTGTAACTACACACAGTAATGCAAGGCTTTCTTCCTGGTGTGGAGAAAGCCTCTTGAGGGGGGAGGGGGCAAGCAGGAGTGTCAGGACGCCCACTAACACACAGCTCCTTTCTCTATCTGAAAAGTAGAGAGTGTCCTGATTTGCCTGCTCGCTCCCTCCCCCCTCAAGAGGCTTTCTCCACACCAGGAAGAAAGCATTGCATTAGAGGTGGTGAGTTACAGACAGAAGAACAGGAAGTGAGCATTTCTCCAAAGAAATAAGGACATTTAAAAGGATGGACTGCACTAAGGTAAAGGAAGCTATTTATGGGAAAAAAAATGCCTTTAAACACAAGGTCACACGCTCTAAGGTGAGCAGCTATTACCTAAGAGTGGGGAGTACCTGTGTGTCGAATCATAGCACTGTTTAAATTGCACCGATGGATCTATAGATGTTTCATCAAAGGACTTTTTGCCCAGGTTCACACTGGGTACGATTTCCTTCGATTTGAGATGCGATTTCACATGTGAAATCGCATCTCAAATCGGCGGCATTTGCCGCCAATTGTCGGCAATGACACTGTCCTAATCGTTGCGATGCCGCATCTGCGGCGCTGCACCAATTTCAAAAAGTAGTTCCTGTACTACTTTTTGCGATTTGGGGCCACAATTTACATAGACATCTGTGCAGAAACCTGCACATATGTCTCTTAAATTGCAGCCGAAATCGGGACTGCCAGCGGGAGTGAAATCGTGCAAGTTCAGCTGAACTCGCACGGCTTCACTCCCGCAGCCCAGTGTGAACCAGGGCTTAATGTAATTTTGGGCTGTACTGCTTCAGGCG